>NW_010362482.1:1406525-1493096 GCF_000414095.1 Morus notabilis
TATATTATTTTGTGGCAACAAAGAGGGAAGTAATATATTAGATTAGTCTGCAATAGATGGTCGCAACTTTAATGGATAACAACGACCCAACAATATATGCAGGCTTTTATTATTATTATTATTATTATTTGAGAGTAATATACAGAGGTTATCACGTTAATATATATAAGATTTACTAATATTCAACTTACTCATTTTTAAATAAAAAAAACATCTAAATTCCAACGCTAGTCACTATCTTGGTAACAGAACCCAACGTATTCATGTTGTGAACTGTAATGAAGACTACTCTCTTACCACACAACTGATACTATTAATTGTTCAGTACAATAGAAAGTGAATGGTATTACTTTTAATTGAAAAAAAAAAAAAACGAAACATATTGGTTTGTGTGGGTGTGTGTGTGTAATTACGTGAAAAAATGGTACTAATTGTTCTCTCTTGATTCCTACCAGTTTATGTATCACAAGTGATCTCTTGGTAACAAACCCAGTTCAGAAATGATTGTGATTATCTATTATGGCGTAACAAACCAAGCTAATTTTGTCATAATTAACATCTGGATTTGGAACTTCCATTTGCATAAAACGGGACAATAGTACTTATGAACAGATTTCAATCCTTTTCCTTTAGGCAATACAGATCGATGTTCACAGTCATCTATGTTTGAATGCCCTCATTTTTGCATGACAGTGATTATCAAATTTCATTTGCCATTATTTTATCTCTCCTTCATGTGGGGACCCTTGTCTTGAAGTTGCAAGCACATGGGATGAGATAAAAGAGTGACTGGTTAAATTAGATATTAGTCATTAAGAGGAAGAGCAAAAATGGAGGAAAAGGGAAAAGTTTACTAAACAAAGGTATCACAGAAAGCTGAGGCAAATCCTTCTGGTGTCAATTATACTAACTCTCTTTCAGGAAAGACAAATCCTAAGATGCCTCTTTTCCCCTTTCATTCACGCTTCTAGAATCATCCCCTCAATCTTACATGACAAACTTGCTGCACTTTCACTTTCACATGTTGGAAAAAAGGCTCAGAAATATGAGAGAGTCAAATTCGACAGAAAACTACAGATCATGAAACAAACAAAAGTCACCCAGTACTTGATTTCTTTACTCAGAACAAATGCCTTCTACAACATCAAAAGTAGAAGTTTGGCGCTAATAACTACTATTTACGTTAAAATTGTTTGATGGAATTTCATAATTTGAAAATATATACACAAAGAAAAATAGTTAATGTAGTACTGTACTATTAGAGAAACCTAAATAATTTATTAAGGTACATCTATAAATAGCCTCTCCTACAGTCAAAGACCTTCCTCACCACCCGTATAAGCACAAAAGCACAAGCCAGTACTACTGAATATGTCGGCACTGAACCATCTTCTTGATCTTTCCGCAGAACAGATTTGTTATGTGCAATGTGGTTTCTGCACCACTATTTTACTCGTATGTTGCGAGTATCGTAGCAAAAACAATCTAGGGCAAACTTAATTACGTACACATCAATTTTTGTTGTTTTATGGTTTTCTTGACCTTTTAATGTGTTATATAGATATATAATTATTTGTGTATGAAACTCATGTAGGTAAGCGTCCCATGCAGCAGCTTGTCAATGGTGGTGACAGTCAGATGTGGCCACTGCACTGGCCTCCTTTCGGTCAACATGACGAAAGCCTCCTTTATTCCTCTGCATCTCTTAGCTTCGTTTACCCAAGATGAGGTGCTTTACTTCCTTGTTTCTTTACATCACTAGCCACTATCCTTATTTTATTTTATTCTTAATTTCTGGTGCTTGAAAGTATGTATTCATCATAATATAAAAAGAAAGTTGTTATTGTCATTATACATCACTTTAAATGTGTAACTTTTGAGTTGTTATCTGTGTTTTCTAGCAAAAGGAAGAGGTGGATTTAGAGGAAGTAGACACACAAAATGCGACGGATATTCGTAGCCCTGTGGTATCTTCTGACAATGAAGAAGTGGATGTTGTTTCTGTGAATCAAATTGTTAACAAACGTAAGCCTTCTAAATGTAACATGACTTTACGTTAAACTGGTGCGAGTTAGATTATAGGGTTTGAAATTTATTTTCATGTTGATTGTATAGCTCCAGAGAAGAGAAAACGGGCTCCATCGGCCTACAACCGCTTTATCAGGTGAAATAATTTAGTCCAAATAACTAGTTATTTGACACTCTTGTTAAATGATTAAGTTGGTAAATTTCACGTTATAATATTAATATAGTGTTTATTAATGTGAACCAGAGAAGAGATCAAGAGGCTGAAAGATGAAAATCCAAACATGGCTCACAAGGAAGCGTTCAGTACAGCTGCCAAAAATGTAAGTTCTGGAACCAATAATATAACAAGAGCAAAGCTATATAAAGAAATCTCTACTTTTATTCTACACTGAGGAGCTAATTATAATTAATCGGAATCCAATATGTGTTTGACTAAATCCAGTGGGCCAATTTCCCTCCAACTGAGTACAAAGAAGATGAAGAGAGTTGTAGCCAGGGAAAGGAAAATGTGACATTGGACTCTCATGTCAATAAGGTAAATTCAGTGATATTTGTGTGTGTATATAATATATAAGTGGAAACTTGAAGCCGTTCAATTTGATCAGGTTTCACTTAACCAAAATGAAAAAAAAAAAAAATCAACTTCATATGTAAATATAGTATTTTTATTGGTCGATGTGGTTTAAAACTGATCTATAAGATTGAAATAGAAGAATACCACCTTTGAAAAAGTGGAATTTAGATATACCATTTTGCCAAAAAAAAAAAAATTTTGAGTCCAGCTTTTACATAAAGTAGTCCAGCTTAATTATACCATTTTTATGGACGTATAATACAACCGTACTCACTTAAAAGTTCTAGATGCTTAGACTTGTTCTTTTCATAACTCAAACTCTTTTGTTGCAACGTTTTTTCTCATAAAAATTTAAATTCAACATTTTTACTACAGTGTTTTCTTTTATATAAAAATAATTTGAGTTGTGACTTGTGAAAAGAACACAACCCTAATTTCTCAAGTCAATTTTAGCTATATATGTCCGTTCAAAAACTTGGCACCCTAATTTATTGCGGTTCAACTACTAGAGATAAGAGAAATTTATTGCTTGACAAGGCATGACTCTCAAAGAGCACCCTTTAATTTACCCTTGTGTTGATTTGTAGTAATTTATGCCACTGAAATAGGCGCATGACTTTCTGTTGATACAATTTTCAGGTCCACGAAGAGGGCAAAGTTTTCCGTGAAAAAAGAGGCCGGGAAGACATTTACATTTATGGACAACGACACCCTTTTACTGAATATTAAGTCTTGATTATGTATAGACTGTTTCGGGGCCAAAATTGGGTTAAACAAATATTGCTTCTTTGTTATAGTTTAGATGCTCTAGGGAATGGGGTTCTATTGCAGTTGCAGGCTGTACAGGTACTGTCAGCCACTGAAAGATACTCCAGCTTTCAAAAATGTAGTTGAAGAATATTGATGTTATATGTAGTTTGTCCCCCAAGAAAACTATCTATTAGTTAGCAAATTAGTAAAACTTGCTTTTATGATCAAACTTGGTATTTATCAAGGGCGTGTTATTACCAAGCAATAATTAGGCGTTCATTATTTGCGGTCATGTGAAATACATGTAAACAAAGAAATTAAGACACTACTGATTGAGACTTGAGAGGATGGAAAGTATATTTGATGATCATTGGTGAAAAGAAAAAAAAAAAAACTAGTTTTGATATATATATATATATATATATATATATATATATATCTAAGGTGATATATTTCAGACTACTAATTAATTAGTGAAGGTCGAATATTTTCATATTTGTCAAGATATTAACAAGATAAGCGTTACATGGCTGACCTTGATTGGTCATGTATTCTAATAACGTGATAATATTATTGAAATTTCTCACAAAACTATATATACAAAAGACTACGAGACAACATCCTTTTCTATGGGTCATATGTCTAGAGAGATAAGATCATTATACAGTTTCTAATTTTACTAGGATTTGCAACATATCCTTTTCTATAGGTCATAGATATGTCTAGAGAGCAAATATCTAGGATTTGCATCTCCATGAAAATATAGTACTACATCTAATTTTTCTTCTACAAGAAGCTATAGTCTTTACTCTCACCACGTGGGCTTTCAATATGTCTTATAAGATCACTTCCAGTATTGTCTGCTTTTTGCCAATATTCTTGGTGCCCTTCGAATATATGATCTACCTGAAAAATATTATTTAAAGGAGAAATTATTTCTTAATATTGTAAAATATAGTTCGACCAATAAATTATATCATGGTGACCGTAGAACCAATCATCATTTGTTAAAGAGAATCGTAAATTATAAACTAAGATTTGACTTTTAATATATATATATATATATACATAATTTTTTTTTTTAAAAATTTCGACATAATAACTTACCAACGTTTTATAAACAGCACTTCGACTTGTATTTTATTTAGATCCATTGTTGGTTACAAGAGTGTTTTAAAATAAATTATAAGTGTACTCTTGTAGGTTATATCATAATATCTTACTCTTTGACAAGGGCCTTGGAGAAAAAGCATGGAAATAATATGCATGGAAGAAGTCCTTATTCTCCTTCTGTAGCTCTCTCCAAACTGACAGAGATATAAGCAAATGAATTAGCAACAAACTATGAACAAATGACGAAAGACCATATATAATATGCAAATTAAATTTAAGCACACGGAGGGGAGAGAAACGTAGAGAGAGAAAGATGATCACACACAGTACCAGTGAGAGTAACGAGGGGGCGAATGCTTGCATGCACAGCTAGGGCTCGGACGCATTGGTCGCGACTCATGTGAAGCAGCAAACATCTCTCAATAAGATGTTGAACCTGTTTTTTTATACAAGTTTCCATGCAAAATAACAAGATAGAAAAATTAGCTTGTTTTCTTTCTTTCTTTTTACTAAATAGCGCCGATATACATATCAATATCAGTAGCAGTATTGATTCAAGAGGTTGCGTGTTTAGCGTGCATGAAAAAGAGTAATGAGCTTAATATAAAATAAGTGTACCATTCTAATATAGCTGTGAGGATGGCAATGCAAACAAGGACGATACTGAAAGTGGTGATTGTGGTATAACATTTTTCTCGATATATCTCTCGTCCTTAGAACTGGACAAAACAAGAGAATGAAGGGCTGGGGAGAAGAGAGATAGAGAGTAGAAAGAGATCAAGGATTAGCAACGAATAGAAAACAAACAAAAGTCAAAAAAAGAAAAAGAAAAGTGCAAGCTGGGCGGGGGAAATGGTACTATGAGGAATCAGGAATGGAAAAGATATTTGAGGGGCTTATATACAAGGAAATAATAACAAGAGGGAAGGTGGGAAAATATTGTTATCCACAGATATCTAAGCGAAGGGCCAAAAAAGCACCAGAAATCCCAACGATAGATTCACCTCATCTCCAAGAGATAAGAGAAAGGGATGGATTTTGATGATGATTACTAGGCGGCTTTTGGGTCCATTTAACTCCTAGCCCCTAAAGGGCTAAACCCACACCATCTTACAGGCACCTTGTTCCTTTTTTTTTCTTTTTTTTTTTTTTTTTTTTTTTTTTTTTTTTTTTTTTTTTTTTTTTTTTGCTTTCCCTATATGTGTGTGTGGGTTCTACATTCTTCAAGACCCTTTTTTTTTTCTTTTTTTTTTTTTCACTGATCGATGCTGCCAAATTTAATCATAAACCTTTAACCTTCATAAATGAAACTTTATATTTCCCTAAAAAATGCATTCAAATTTCTTTTTTTTGTACTGACTAACGAATTGGCCTTTAAACTTTTTTATTTTGGCATGCAGTTGAGATCCTAATCATCCCCTATTGATTAACGTCCGTTATTAATCATCGTTAAAGATTAGGATATATTGTCAAATTTAATACCATAAGTGCTGATAATAAAGTTTGGGGTTCGACTTACAAATAACCAAAGATTCAGGATATAACAGAACAAATTACCCCTCTTTAGGGTGGATGTTTATAGGTCAAGTGGTATAATAAATGTAAACTCAAGTGAGATTATTATTATTATTATTTTTTGTTAGTCAATTGAGATGTGTTAAAATTGTCTGATAACAGTTATACCTCTTTTCATTTTGCAGAAATCAGTCCACAAAGTGAACATATGGTGGTCCTTAATCTCACCCTGCAAATTGAACGTATGGTGGTCCCTAATCCTTGGCTGAACGGTGCATATTATTAATATACAGGCTTCTTTAAATTTTTTTTTTTTTTTTTTTTTTTTTTTTGGGGAAATTAATTGGTATAAAGCAGTGCCTAGTCTTTGATGAGTGAATAATGACCTTTCGATTGAGGAGAATTTTCAGTGTACAAACATCGGCCACGTTTTAGATCATATATTTGTTGTATTTGAATCTAGTTGACACCTTGAAGGGCACATATTAGAGCTTCATTTTGTTAATAATTAAATGGAAGAAAAATGCTTTAATTTGGCCTTCGCCTACTTTGATGCCAACGTTTCCTTTTTTTTTTTCTTTTTTTTTTTGGGTAAGAAATCATTCATTACTTGGAAGTTTGAGGCCAACTTCCACTAATTAAAACTAACGTAATTATTTCTCACTTTTAATTCAATCCGTTAATCGAATGCATTTCTGCTTGTGGCCTGAACAATAATTGAAAACACATGGAACATACAGAAAAAAACTGACCTATTTTTTCTTACCTTAAATTGAGAAAAATGAGAATAAGGCCAAAGAGTTTTGTGAGATCATAACTGACAAATGGATCAATCGGTGTGCACCTGAAAAATAGTACTCATGAGAGATAGGCAATAGGTTGCCACTGAATATGTGCTATCGAGAGTCCGTTTAATTTACTGATTTAAATTTTTAATTTAAATTAAGATGTAATTTTATATAAAAAAAATTTTATTGTAGTAAAAAAAATTAAATGTGACTGTTTTTAAAAAAAAATTTATTATAATAAAACTCAAATTTTAAACTCAAATCTATACAATGAATAAAATATCAAGGTAAAAATCTGGAATCATTTTGAAGGACAACCACAAATATTACCTAATTAATATCACAATATAAGAACAATTTTCATTTGCCGTCCCGTCCATCATAATTATCAGCCAAATAGCTCTGGTTTTTTTTAATTAAAAAAATAAATGTATTGAAGAAAAGTGGGGACAAATTCCATTGACCAAATTGATGTGAAAATTACAAGTGCACAATATTATATACAAGTAATAAAGTGATAGAGTACAGACTCATTTTCACGGAGACTGATAATTAAAATTCTACTAAGTACTGAAATTATAAAAATTCTAATTTTATCTAACAGATTGATTTCAAAGAGTGATTATGAATTCTAAACTAATTAAATGGTGGAAATAATAAAATTATGAAGGACTAATATAAGAAAAATCTAGGGATCAAATTTCACCTTCCCAATCCATATTAATTCCCCAAAGTTATATTCCTAAACTCGAATAATTCATCAAGTGACAGTTGAAGGCCCTAAAAATTATTACTATCCTCTTCCAATTCAAGTAATAATATAAAACTCACTGACTCAATTTTTTATATTCCTATGTAAAATTGAACCAACAAGAAGTATTATGATTTATGTTTTTCGAATGACTACTGCATCAATCTCACGAGTATATTCCTATTTTCTCAATCAAACAATGTTATTCTATCAAAGATCACAATTCTAACCTCCTTTTCCAATTTGGTTAAGAATAATCAAATCGATTAATTGGGTGATCAAATCAATTAAACGCATTAAGAATAAGATAGAATAATCACTTGAATTAAAACATCTGAGAATTGGAATTGATAATGGGAAATTAAGAATTCATGGTAGGATCCATAGTCACCCTAGAATGAAAAAGTTAGAACATAATGGAAACTATAAATATCAAAATAAAATTGTTCGAGGACATGATTAAAACTAAGAAAAGAAAATACAAAAGATGAAATCAAGAGCCTGATGCTAGAAGGAATCCCTGACCGTCACTCTCTAGGCGTCAATTGTCCCCCACCAATTGCCTTAGAATCATCTATTTATATGTCTCCGAGCATTAGAGTCAAAACAAGTAAGTTTTCTCGCGATTAGCCTTCAAAACGCATCTTTTCTCGCGTCGTAGCACCACGGCGCTGAGTTCCTAGCGCTGCGGCGCTACTGTGTAAAAATCATGGGCGTTGCGGCGCTGTCATGGGCGCCAAAGCGCTGCCCATTCTACCCCACTGCACTGATTCCGTCGGATTTCAGCGCCAAGGCACTACAAACTGGCGCCAAAGTGCCACCCATTCTGCCCCACTGTGCTGATTCTGTAAAACTCAGCGCCAAGGCGCTATAGATTGGCGCCTAAGCGCTATGTTTGCTGTCTTTTTCCACCAAAACTTGTCCAAAACCTTCCAAATCATAGACTTTCACCTAACCTTCAAACAAAGAACGGAAACACACATAAAAACTAATAAAACCTCGAAAACTAACTAAATATTAAGTGTAAAATAATATTAAATGAGCGAGTAAAACTCACTCATCACAAATAACATCAGCGACAAAAAAAAGTAGTGTTCTATTATGTATATTACATATACTAGTTCAAAACGTGCATAGAGACAAAATTTTGTAGGTAAAAATAAAAAATATTATTAGGGTCACATTTAAAGAAATTAAAAAATATATAATAAGACAAAATGGATAAGAACGAGAAAAAGAGAAAAATAAAAAAAAATATATATATATAATAGAGAAAAAAAAAAGATAAGAATGTAAAAATAATAAACAAGAAAAAAAAAAAAGAGAAAAAAGGGAGAAAGTTAAAAAAAAAAAAATCCCCGAAACTGAGCCAACAAAGCGCAAAAAAACCATTTTTCTTTAGTAGAAGGGTATGGATTTATATGTGCTATTTTTTTTCCTAATCCATTATATGCTAATTAAAATGCCAATTGTCTTGACTATATTAATTTGGGATCCGTTTAGTTCGTTAATTTGAGTTTGTAATTTGAGTTGAGATGTAATTTTATGTGAAAATTTTTTATTGTAACAAAAAAGTTAAATGTGACTATTTTTTTAAAAAAAATTTACTGTAATAAAACTTAAATTTTAAAATTAAATCCGTAAAGTAAACGATACTTTATTTTTACATCAGACCGCGTGAGCTTGCAATTTCCTTGTGTTTCATTACGAAAAAATGAAACACCTTTGTCTTTAGCCTAATAATACAAAGAAAGGAAGCTTAACCAAATGACTTGAACAAATCCGAACTCAAGATTCACGTTTTGCACTGTTCTTTACTTGGAGTCCGTATTTTGGACCAAATAAGTGGGGTCATGACATTCGTCGCCTTTTAAGGCTAAAGGATTCTTGGAAATTAAGCGGCAATTTCGGTTTGTTGCATTAAGAAAAATATTTTACCAATTTGAACAAATCACCAAGGAATTGGTAATTATATATATATATATCGCCTATATCTATATATATTGCTAGATTCCAAATGTGTGTTATGATCACGTCAGTTGAAAGCTGAACCATGCCATGCTAATTGATAATATCCCCAACTCCCAGAAAACGAAAAAAGGAAAAAGAGAACAGCCTTCGGCTTTTTTTCAATTTAAGCATTGTTCAGTTCATTGATTCGAATTTTTAATTTGAGTTGAAATGTAATTTTATATGAGAGCTTTTAACTGTAGCAGAAAATGTTAAAAATGACTGTTTTTTAAGAATTTTTAACTGTAATAAAATTAAAATTCAAAACTCAAATCGGTGAAATAAATGAGACTTAAGTGTTCCCTACATCCTTTCAAATATTGTCACTCAAAATAACCAATTTCCGATAAAATATGATGAAACGTAAATTAAGGAACCGCATGGATAACCAAAGCAAAAACTTGGTATTATAAGGCTTAATCTCATTGTTAATGTGTAATTTGCTTTTCCTTCTAAATGTATGTACTATTTTATATTGTTCGACAGGGTACTAAAAGCATTTAAAACCCACTTTAATAATTCAATTTCCACCGTGCATAACATAAGCACTTATTTTCATCATTTCTTAAACAATCAGTTGATAGATTGATTAATTTTATCATAATAAAAAATTGGTAGAGTTAAACTTTGAGACGATTTACATGTCAGAAACTAAAATAAAAATTGATGTAACGTTCATGGACTATTTCAAATATAATTCAAATTATGAATGCAAAAAGTGGCATAAGGGTATATGTATCTTCTCATATGTCATATGAATTTCCTAATCTTAAAGTTATAGAAAAAGAAAACCTCATTTAACTTGTGGTAAAATAAAAATAGATTACGATCTTGTAACTTTTTGAGAGGAACGATCTAGTAACTAAAACAATGGAATGCCTTCCAGAAGCAAAAAAAAAAAAAATCCGTTTCCGCGGTGCATTAGTGTTGGGAACAATTTATGGACTTTGATGTGGTATTTTGCAATAATTATATCTTATTTATAAGACAATAATTATTACTTTAAAAGATTACGTGACCATGATAAATCAACGGGAATACCAAATCTATAGGCCCACCAATTCTTTTTTTTTTTTTTTTCAAGAAAAAAAAAACCTGAAAATTACAATGGATGCTTAATATGATGATGCATTGCAAGGCATGTGGATTGAATATTGAAATGGCCGACTAGTAACGTGTTAAGCGCATGTGAGAGTCTGAAAGGCCATCCAAAGTTCCAAACACGGCTTTTTGACAAAACACCCTACTAAGCCTAAAGATTTGTAATTATGCAGACTTTTATGGGTCAGTGAAAGCACAGATTCGCAGTACATAGCACTACATATTAAAATTTCAAAATTGAAATTCTATGATGAGAACAATTCATGTTTGGCATGCAGCCAAAACTTATACACACACAAATATACATATACATATATATATATATATATATATAGCTTTGGATCTAAGAAAAAAACTACTTTCTTATCCTTTTGCGGTACCTTCCAATTTCAATATTGTCACGTTAATTATAATATTGATATTTTATTTGTGGTGTTGGGAAGACTAGTACTAATTAAGCATGGATTAGGATTGGCATTAAAGCAATGGCGTGGATAATGCTATGATCTGATCATGGTCATGACCAACCTTTTGCACTGCGAATGCACATGGGTCTTTCGTAATTTGGGTCAACCACATCAAATGGTTGGGATTTTTTGGTGTATTGGCTTCTTTTTTTTTTTTTTTTTTTTTTTTTTTTTAAAAAATTTAAATTTTATTATAAATTCTACCTGGCTGACTTAGTACAAGTACGCATTTTAAAAAACTTTACTTATTGATTAGTTGTAGTTTAAAAAGTAAAAATATATGAGCTAATATTAATGAATAGAAATAAAAAGACTATTTCAATGAGTATTTTTTTAAAATTTTTTAATTTTTTTATTTTTTTGAAGAAAAAGGCCAATTTGCATTTTGTGAGGCACAAGCCTTCGGCATAATAATATTGCTTATAAGCAAATTCTATTTGGCACTGGTTGTGTTCATAATTGGATTTTTAAAAATTGTATAGCAATACTAGTATTGTTTTTAGCATTTTTAACTAGTGTAGGAAGTTATAACCTTTTTTTTTTCTTTTTTTCCCTTGAAGATAAAAGGCTTTTATTTCTAAAAGGGTTATAAGGTCTTAATTTCAAAGGACATAACATTTTAGCACATTTTAGCATTTTTTAATCTATATATCACCGTTATGAGACTAACTCGAGCTTAAGACCTTATCGGATAAAATAAGCATTTTCACGACCCTAAATAAATGTTAGCCGGAAGTTATAAGTTGATTAAAATAATTTTTTATTTTTTATTTTTTTTTACTACAGATTTATTCTACCTACGCTACCTGTCAAACTAGATTAGAAGTCCATTTTCGGCTTAAGCACACAGTTATAGCTTTGTAATTTGTATTTAATTAAATTAAGCGAGGAGATTGATTAATTCAGACTTGGTATTGGACAGCTGTGAGTTTTGATCAATGTGGTGCTTAATTATCTGGTTCACACATTGGAATCAGTGTGGCCACTGGTCAGCCCAACATGTTGATAACCATATACGCCTCATACAAATTATATATATATATATATAAATATATATACATATATATATATATATATATTCATTGGTTAGGAATTAGAATTGATTATATAATGGATCATCTATTGGAATACGATAAGGTTTATGGTAGTGTGGTTGGTCCGCTGTATCTAATTCCGTGAATGAAGGGCAGGCAGAGAACTCTTATGTGTCTGTTTGCTCACCCGCCAAAATTACCCGCCAACAATAGTGGGCCCAGTCGGGCTGGGGCCCATGTGGTGCAGTCAGCCCATGACTCAACCTCTCCTCATTCTTTTTCCCGCTTTATATTTAATTCTCTCCGAATCATTCATTTCATACCCACCTAAAGCATCTCTTCATAATTCACCTTGCCCTCATTTTTATTAATTAGTATTTATTTATTGTAAATATCGAGAGGTGAAAAAATAAAAAATAAAAAAATAAAACTAATTGATAATTCACCTGAGTATTAGATCATGGAAAACGTCTTGACTTGACAATTAATTATTACTCTTAATTTTTGATATCATGTGTTGATATTATTATTTGGAGAAATTTGAAGGGGTTTTTTCGTACCCTTCTTCTTTGATTGAAAAATATGAGACAAGACACGTTTTTTTTTTTTTTTTTTTTTTTCTTCTGATAAAAAATGTCTACTTTTCAAAGGAAAGTCTTGCAAATCACCAACGCTCTTAGAGACAGACGGCCGAAACCAAGGGGTATTATTTTGACAATGGAGTCAACTAGAAATAGTAATAATCAAATGGAAATATAAATGGAATGAAATATTCGAGCATTTATTCTTTAATTTTCAAAATTGTTAGCCAAAGAATATTTAAGACATTAAAATAAAATAAAAAAAGAAAGAAAAAAAGGTTGGTGGAGATAATAAAGTAAGCGGAATTCTAGACAAACTGTTCCCCTCCTCCGTTGCCAATTAGGACATTATATCCATTTATTTTATCTATTTTATGTTACAATATTTATCTTTGCCTCTCTACTTTCTATTTTGTAATTATTATCATTTTTTTTTTTGTTTGGGACAAGAGAAAAAGGAAAGAAAATAATAAAAAGACAAAACAAAAGAAAAGAAAGTAAGAAAAGAAGAAAGAACGGCAATCAGTTTGTGTAACCATACCACACCACCGATTTTATTCATTCGTTCATTCATACTCACTAATAATTCCCCCACTCTCTTTCTCTCTCCTCTGTCTCTCTCTCTCTCTCTTTCTCCCACTCTCACCGCACCTCTTCTTCCCACCTCTTACTATTCCTCTCCTTTTTCTTTTCTTTGCTATTAATTCATTCATTCTTCTTCTTCTTTGGTTACCCATTTCCAGATTTTTCTCTCTCTATAACCCACAAGGGAAAAAAAAATCGATACTTTTTTTTTTTTTTTTTGGTTTTCTGGCATTTGAGTGGTGGTGGGTAATTTGGATCATCGCTGTGACGGGAGGTCCTAGATGATCGGTCCCTTTTTTCTTATCTACAAAGCATTGTATTTTTCGAGGTATCTTTTTTTTATTAAAAAATTATCTTTTGTTGCTGTTGTTATTGTCTTCTACGAAAGCGTTTCTTTTGGTTTCCGGGTTTTGATTTTTGGAGTTGGCGTGGGATTGCAGGATCTGGGTTGGAGCTAGATTTTCTTGAGATTGAATCGAAAGGGCTGTTTTTACTCCGAGGTAACTTGTTTTATTTTCTCTTCTTTCCTTTTTTTAAATTTTTTTCTATTTTTTGTTAATTTGTGGGATGATTTTGGGAAAGATTCTATATCTAGCCGAGATAGGAAGGAATCTTGGATGAGTTGAGATGAGGATTGCGTTCTAGGAAGGTTTTTATAAAAATAAAAAAAATAAAAAAAAGATTTTTTTGTTGCCTTATTTGATGTAAAATAGCTATTTGTTTTAGTATTTGTTGTTGAAACCTGATCAAAATGGATGGTTTCTTCCTGGGCTTCTTTTCTTTTTTACAGATTCTCTTACCTCTATTTCTTGGAAGACTTTTTCAGTGATTCCCTTCAAGTTTTGCTTTACATTCTTGTATATGGATTTGTTTAACCTTCTAAGTATTTCTTGTTTTTCATCAAAATTTTTCTTTTAATTATCTATTTTCTGGCTTTCTATTGATTCACAAAGGAACTATTTTTCTTCATTTCTTTCCTCTCTATCTATTAAGCTTCCTTTTGCATCTCTTTTATGTAGTCAAAGGATTATATGCGTATGGGTTTTATTTACCTGGGATAAATTTTTATGTATTTTTGGCTTTTTTCATCAGTTTGACCAACTTTTTTTTTTATAGGCAATGCAAGTTTCTGGCGTGTAACCTCTAACTTTAATTTGGCTTTTTGAAAGCTTAAGTTTATCATTTGTCATGCTGATCTTCTATTAGTTCGAGTTTCTTTTTTTTTTTTTTTTTTTTTTTAGTTTCATAGCTGATGTAGAAAAATTGAAACTTTTTTTTTTCTTTTTGAAAAGTTAAGTAAATTGAAACTTGTGCGTGTCTTGACTCAGGTTAGTAATAATCATTGGATTTTCTGGATTTTTGGATTTATAAATGACATTGGCAGATAAAAGATTGAGACTTCTGTGGTGTATGTTTATGCTTATGCAAGAATCTCGTGTTTTCGCGTGGATTGATGTGCATAATTTTTAGCTTGGAACTACATTAGCACTTGGAGAGGAAAAAAGACTAGGCATTAATGTTTGCTGTTATGATTGATTATAGAAATTTCAATTGATGAACGCACTTATGAAAACAGAAAGCTTGTATGAATAGAATAATGATGCTGAAAATTTCTGCATTTTTTTAATCTAAGCGAAGTCAATATCGTATTTGGATTGAGAGTGTCTGTGTGTGTGTGTGTTTTGGCTAAGTTTGATTCATAAGCTATTCAACTTTAGAAAAGCCAATCTTGAGTCGTGGCACAGTTTTTAGTAGATGAGCTTCTTCCCAGTGAATATTAGATTGACTCTTTTCTTCCCTCGTATCTCGCAGGTGGATCCAACGGGTTTATTTTAAGGCAACATAAGTTAAAGGCAGATTAGTTTCTGTTCTATAAAAATGTTGGGAGGAAACAATGGTAATCCTGTGCTTCCTATGTTCCTTGATGAAAATCGTTTCCCGTATCAAACAAATGCTTCAAATCAGCTGCAGCTCTTCGGAAATGGTGAGTTCCATTCAGCCTTTGCAATGTAATTCGGATGTTTTGTTAATTCTGTTTGTTTATGTTTGCGTTTATGCTTTGTTGGATGGTACTATGACAGTTTCTTTGCTCTGGATTGTTTGGGCTACAGATTGAGTAACTTAGCTGCCCCTACTTTAGGCTGTCTATCCTTCTCTCCTTTTGTCATTACTACAATGGCACATGCTTGGAATTCTTCTTCCTTTTGCTATTATTAGTTAGCAGATTGCATGTGTAGGTTTATTGTGTGATTTACTCCATGTCTCCTCAGTTTTTATCACTTTGTCAAATTCGTGTTTTCTCCAAAATGTTCTCTTGCATTATTTGCAGTTGGATTTGACTCGGAGAATAACAAATTTGCAATTTATATTGCAGTTCCAAATGGATGTGGTGTTGATCCAGTAAATTACTTTGGAAATGAGCATATTAATCCCATGATTCGGCCTACTAAACGAAGCAGGGAAATGGATGATATCTCGAGGCAGCAGAAGCTTCAGATTTCCTTGAACTATAATGTCTGTCAAGATGAAGTTGATCGCTCGGCCAGCATTCCTAATCCAAATCCTGTTTCAACGGGTTTGAGGTTATCATATGACGATGACGAGCGCAATTCATCTGTTACTTCCGCAAGTGGAAGCATGACAGCAGCACCTTCAATCATCTACTCCCTTGGTGACAATGTAAGAACCGAACTCGATCGGCAGAAAGAAGAGTTTGATCGGTATATGAAAATTCAGGTAATAATACCCTTTGAGTACACTCCAACGTATCTCTCTGAGCCTTATGTGGCAATCTACTCGACATTCGAAATAAGTTCCAACTTCTTGTTGTGTGATATGGTTTCTGCATCTTAAAATGGATCTTTCCTCACTCTTCAAACAGGAGGAGCACATGGCAAAGGGAGTAAGAGATATGAAGCAAAGACATATTTCGGCTTTCCTTGCTGCTATAGAGAAGGGTGTCAGCAAGAAACTTCGTGAGAAAGACGTCGAGATTGAGAACATGAACCGGAAGAACAAGGAGCTGGTCGAAAGAATAAAGCAGGTGGCCATGGAAGCTCAGAGCTGGCACTATAGAGCAAAATACAACGAGTCAGTGGTTAATGTTCTAAAGAGCAACCTCCAGCAGGCAATTTCACAGGGTGCAGACCAAGGGAAGGAAGGATTTGGAGATAGTGAAGTCGACGATGCGGCTTCATACGTTGATCCGAATAATTTATTAAGTGTTCCCGGTGGCGCTTTGAAATCGACTTCCAAGAATTATCAGGGGTTGAAGGAGCACATGACTTGCAGAGCATGCAGATCAAAGGAGGTCTCCATGTTGTTGATGCCTTGTAGGCATCTGTGTTTATGTAAAGACTGTGATGGCTTTATCGGTGTTTGCCCTGTATGCCAATCCATGAAAACTGCAAGTGTCCAAGTGTATCTGTCCTAATTATCAAGCAAATAACTTAAAAAAGGAAAGTTATAGCACTGTTTTTACTGTGTGATATTGTGATTTCCTGTCACTTGAGTTTTTAAAGGTGAAAAGAAAATGTAAGCAGAAATAAATGGTTTGTCTTCATAAAACAGTGTGCTTTTTCTTTTAAATGTGGTCTCTTGTATTCACAGACTCGCAGCTCACTTGATGACCCCCTGAGTTGAGAAGCCCTGGATAGCCAAAAAAGTTCGTAGTGCATCTTTCTTTCTTTATTTCCTTTTTCTGCATCTTTCTTTCTTTATTTCCTTTTTCTCAAAAAAAAGGCAAAATCGTTTTCTCTTTTCTATTTGCTTGCATATTAATACAACAGGTAGCTTTTATGGTGCCGAGAGAAGTATTTCCTACGCCATGTTAGGGATACGGCAATTTGTGCATTTTGTGACCGTTGTAGTTGGGTAAGTTATGAGACTTGTGAATTATAAAAGAATGCAATAATTTGTACATTTGAGCAGTATATTTGCGGAACTTTGAATATTGAAGTTAGTAAAATTACGATAAACTTGTCAACCGACACAGCCGAAGTGAAGGCACCATAGAAGGGCGGTTTCTTTTACATGTCATGAAATCCAAAATGGCATGTCCATGGGCAGATGATATCAAAAAAAGAGTGATTTAAGGGCAAAATAAGCCAGAGAGGCATCCAATTTGAAAATTTGACCGTCAAAGTCTAAATCATATGAATTTTGAGCCATCAATTTTCACACGCCATTGACTTGTAAAACACCAAAAATCCACGTATTCTCGAGACAACAGTTGAAGAGTACTTTCGTCTTGAGAATGTTTTCCTTGCAGATGCCGCACGATATAGTTCCTGAACGGAAAATTGGATTCACATCGAAGGAAGAGGACAATACACATTGAATGAAAAGTAAATTTGTATTAACGAAAATGACAAGAAAAATTTACATTATAATGGATACAAAAATAGATGGGCAACTAACATGAAATGATATGTAATCACTGGTAAAGCGGTACTACTACTACTAAGTCTACTAACCGCATCTTATCAAAATTAAGGTGATATAAGAGATTCAACCAAAATTTTTAGATGTTGGTGTCAGATTCTTCTTCTTCTATCATCGAAACGGGGTTTCTTGGATGCAGAACCATGTTGTATATGCTCACCACTTGATTGAGTCTACAACACAAACAAAATAGTTTATGGTTAAACGTCTATTAAGACGCTCTGGAGAAAAAAGCAAGCAGTTAAAATTTATCACCTTATTGAGCTTCTCCCTTACGGACTTAACAGTCTGATTCATTGATTGAGACGGGAAGTACTCCTTCAGAAGACAGCCATTCGTTAGTTTTGTTCTAAGAGATGATGAGCAACAATCTAAAATTTCAGGAGAACATTTTGATGTTGATGCAATCAAAAGGTTCTTCGTTACATAGGTAAGAAACAAAACTAATAATAGATAATATTTTCCACATGCTTAGATCAACTTGTGAACAAAATCTAGGCATAACATGCTTTTCTCCATCATTTTCAGTGTTCACATGCTAGATGCTCAATAAGGAAAGAATTTCATCCAATCCGCATATCCTGACTCAGCTCAGCCCAATTTGTACGGACTGAATTACAAATGTGTCATTTCCCTCGATTTCCAACCAAAATTCAAAGTTGGGGTTGTTTGGTTGGGAGATTCGTATGGTTCATGGTTCGCTACAGTGTTTTCTCTCACAAAAAATACACGTAAATAAAAAATGATTCTAATCTTATAATTCTAATCTTATGATTCTAATCCATAAACCAAACGTCTCCTAAATACCGAATCTGACAGGAGAAAGATTAATAGCTCAGGATGTTATTGTTGAAAACACAAACTTACCTTGTCAGAGGAAACTCTTGTCATTGGAGCATGACGAAGGTGGGACATAAGTTCTCGTTCTCCACTATTCCTACAGGGGGGAAAAAAGCCCCATCACAAATCATAACAGAAGTAGTTTCAAATGGCTCTACCGAGGAAATAGAAATGCCAAATCTTTGACTGCACACTACCTTTTACCAGTGTTTACTTGTTGGGGAAGGCCTGCCAGTGAAGGGCTTGCTTCGAAAGAAGCCTCAGCCAAAGAACCAGACTTTCCAACAACAGAATCTTTGGATCTTCCAGCTGATATCAAAGAGATTACAACTATCACTTCTGACGGATAATTCAACAAGATCACGTAACTCCAAAAAAGGAAAACTTCCATGTTGAATATCACAATGATATAGAGTAATATCAAAACTGCGAAGAAAAACAACATACAGTTTGATCTAGCCAAGACTTCCTTCCTCCTAGATTCTAGTTTTTCCTTGGTGTCGGAGAGGGTCTCGAAATGCGGTGCATAGGAAACATTCAACCGGTTGCCAAGGAAAACGTACTCATCCAATTTTCTCTTTGCGAACCTGGAATCGAGAAGCCATTTAATTGGAAAAGTATGCCTTTGAAAGCTAACGCCAAACACAATAAAACAAGCATAACAGAGTGACCTAGCATTGCTGACCGAACGAAATTTGATCCAGTAAACGTCAGTAAATTTCTCACAGTCCTCTGCATCCATTGGTTTACACCTAAAATCACACAACACCACTGAGCAAAACAAGAACAAAAAAAAAAAAAAAAAAAAGCCCAGACACTTTTTCCCGTCTGTTTCGCTTGTCTGAGTCAAGAAGTTGAGTTAAAAAGTGAATTCATATAAGAGAAAATACTGCACAGAAAAAGTTAAATTTGATTTTTTTTAGGAAAAGCAATAGTTAACTTTGAATTTTTTGAGAGCCAATATGACAAAATTTTTGTAATTTTTGTAATTCGAACTAGCTAAACAAATGATGCCTTATATTAGAAAATTAAAAAAATTAAAACGCAAATTACTCTTCTACGTCTCCATAGGTTGAAAATAATCTTAGCAACTCATCACCGCATCCTAACGCCGGAACGTTCCGTACAATTAAATATCTGCGAAGGAAAGGAAAATTCTTGAAAAAAAAAAATCCGAATCTGTTTTAAATTTGATAATTTCGATTAATTTCAAAAGAAATTAGGTCATCGGGATTCGGGATCGAAACAAATTTTCAGATTTGGAAGTGTGAGGGAACAGAGAGATAGAGAGACCTGGATTCATCGCAGACAGTGTAAACGCGAACAGCTGGAGGCTCATCTTTATATCGAGGCATTTAAGGATTTAGAAAGCAATTACCTGATCGTTAGAACGAGAAACATTTTCAAGAGTGGAACTAGAAAATTAAACAACTGTATTAAGAATTAAGAATCCTTGGAGATTGAGTTCGAGTAAGAATAAATTGTATGTTTGAAGAAAGAAAGGAAGAAGAAAACTACGAAAAAAAAAAACAGATGAAATACTGACCGGTGAAAAGTGGCGGTGGTTTCCGTCGGAGACTCTCCTCGTGATTTATTCGTTTTAATTCAATCAGACGTCGTCGTTCATCTATAATTTTTGAGGAGCTAGAAGAGTGCGCCAATGGAATGACAAAGTACTTAAAAATAATTTTAATATTTTTAGATTCTTTTTTTTTTTCCTTTTTTTTTTTTGATACTTAAGTTAAGAAGATAACAGTTTAAAATAAAAAAAAATGTAGAACATAAAATTAAAACAAAAATAAAATAGACAAGGAAAGTATATGTATTTCCCCTTTTTGTTAGTCTCTAAAACAAGGATGAAGATTGAAGGAACACACGTCGTGTTTAGAATTGATCCCGTTTTTATTTTTTACGTTTTTTAAAAAAAATAAAAATAAAAATGTTTCTAAAACGACGTTTGGCGCAATAAAGACAAAAAACGAAAATAAAAACGATTTTTTAGTTTAGTGTAAAATAAGAGAAAAATAAAAAATGACTTTTAATCGTTTTTCATTTTTTATTTTTGTTTTCTCCTCTCTCGAGCAGAGAGAAAGAGATAGAGACATTAATGGGTTTTTTATACTGAAAATAATCTATTGATAAAACTATAAAACGCATTTTTAAAAATAATTTCTGTTTGAGATTGAAAACGTTTTCATTTTCATTTTTATACAAAAAATAAAATCATTTTAGAACGAGTTCCAAACGCGCCCACAATTTTTTGTTTTTTCCTCTCAAAATAAATAGTTTTTTTTTTTTTGAAAAATACACTAAATAGCATATTTAGTACCTGTACAACATATTTTTTAAATGTGAATAAATTATAATATATCTTGAATTTTCATAGAAAATAAAATATTAGTCGTCTCTGGAGATTCTCCATTTTTTCTTATTTTGTTATTTGACAGAATTGTGCTTAAAGATTAACTCTATATCGTATGTCCACATAAGCGACAACATACCTTTAGAAGCAAATCTTAAACGACAAAAAGTTATAGAATACGAACGGGGGTGCGTTTTTCAGAAACGAAAAATTATAGACTGAACGACATATCATCTACTCCTATAAACGACAGAAAAATTTTGAACACAAGATATGTCCTACTTTTGTTTCTTTGTTTCTTCTTCTTTTTTTTTTTTCTTTTTTTTTTTTTTTTGAATTTTTGCTTAAACAACATCAAACTGTTTGCCACAAGAAAGTCTTTTCCAAAATCTAAGATAAGAAAACTTATGTGGTCGCCAAAATTAAGTAAAGCAAATTTTGCTGGAAATTCGACATTGTTTTTCAATATTTAATATGCTAGCAAAATTTATAATTCATACCACGTCTTGTTTATTCCTATATACACGACAAAAAAATCATAAATATATTGTTTCTACTTAAACGACATGAAACTGTTGTGACAATGTAGACATGTCGCTTTCCAAGGTATAAACAAGAAACGACTCATAAAAACCTTGTCGTTTCTTAAAAACATATCTATACTGTTTATAGATAGAATTCCATATATATTGAAAAAATTACAGAACTTACTTGACCCTTAGAATTAATTGACGCAAAAAAATATTAATTAATTGTAAAGAGTAAAAAGTGCCACCCACTCCCGCCGGCAGCCGTGTCACCCTCTCCCTCTGGCCGCCATCCTAGAGGCTGATTTTTACTTCTTGCAACGCTTAGGCTGACTTGCTAGCCGCGAGGGGTGGCCCGGCCCGCCTACAAAATGGTCAAAACAGTCGGTCTGTGACAATTAGACTTAGTATTTGTCTCATTTCTCTGTGTATAGTTGATTAAGGACAAATTGTATGTCTCTTTTTTAAGGCCTGTTTAAATTGAGGGATGGATTGGTAAAACATTAATGTTTTTTTTTTTTTTTCAACCTGATGTTTCTACTACCTTCTATTTATTATCCACTTTTTCCACGTTGAAAATTAGTCACATTTACAAAGCCCAAACGCTAAACCTTCGAGCCACCAAACATCGCGGCTACAATTGGCTTGAAGGGGTCCATCCTTGGTTATTCTGCCCATTTTTGGTTTAGGAAGTTGAGACCTATATCAACTTCAAGAAAAATGAGACTTTTTTTTTTTTTTTTTTTTTGAAAAGTTGATATAGGTCTCGTTTAGTTCAAACATTTGAACAGAAAATTTTAAACAAAAATTTAAATTTTATGAGAAAAAAATACTATAACAAAAAAAAGTTTAAACGATAATTTGAACGCATGAATAATTATCATCTTCATAGAACTTACACATGATATTCCATATTTCACATGCTCAATTGATATAGAGGCGACCATCATTTTATCAAATTATCCAACGATAGGGAAACCTAAATATTTATTACAAAAACATCCACATTCAGACATTATTCCAATTTGGTTACTTAACTCATATCTAGTGGAAAATAGGCAAAATCATGGTCTATGTAACCAAAAAAAAAAAAAAAGAAAGGAAAGAAACCAGTAAGATAATCTATAATGGCACACAAAGTTGCAGCTACATAAGAGAAAGTCTGAGCTACATTCCGCTGAAAGTGAAACCAAGCCTTCAGTACCTATGCGCCAACTTCTCTTTCTCCTGGTAAATCTGGACATACCTGCATGAAAAACACAGACAGAGAAACGATTTTTTGCACTAATTTCTTCAAGAATCAAACTTTGCATTACCAAATGCGAAGAAATCGATTCTAAAGGAAAGTAACTATCAAATTAAGTAACTATTAACAGAAAGTATCAATCTGCAAAACCTAGCCAAAAAAAAAGGGGGGGAGGGAAGTTTAGGTACGTGTAGGTGCCAACAAGAGGGGTGACGAGGAGGACGGCGTTGATCCAGTTCTCGGAGATCTTGTGGTGGATCTTGCCGGGAAGGTCCTTCCAGAGGCCCGACATCACCTTCTGCTGGAACGGCGACAGCGCGTACACCACCGCCTTCATTCTCACCGGTTGCTTCCCCATTTTCTTCTTCTTCTTCCGATTGAGAATTGCTTCGGACTACTTTGCAGAGATTTTGGGAAAGAAGAATCCTACGCCACTTCAATGTTTGTTCGGAATTTGGGTATTATCTTTTCGCTCGCGGGTATGGTCCTAACTTGGAATTCCGGAAACTACTACTGGCTTCCCTTAAAAAAGAAAAAAGAAAAAAGAAAAAAAAAAAAGGTGCTACTATTGGTACTGGCTTCTGTTCTGTTTTTGACAGGAAAACGCTGTGCCAAGTAACGTTTTTAGTATTGGTTCCTGTGAAAATTATTTTTAGTGCGGTAACGTATTGATATATCAAGTATTTTAATTGTTAAATTTATATAAAATTATATAAAAATTAAAATATATATAAATTTAATAATTAAAAAAATTTAACTTATCAATACGTATCAAAGATTATTCTTTGACTTATTTACCATTAATAAATAAAGAGTTTTTCTTATTATTCATCTTATCGATAGTTTTAATTTTTTACTGTTAAATTTAATTAAAATCACATGAAATAAAAAAATATGAAAAATAAACATATTTTAATATAAATTTAATGACTTAAAATAAAAAACTGTCAATAATCTATTTTCTCTGAAACACTGGAGAAACTACTTAATAAATTACTATACAGTTAATTATTATCTAATTATGTAAAGAGATATTTTAATAATTATATTCACAATATTTCTATTTCTAATTCTAGTTAACATAAGAAAATTTGTTTTTGATTACACTATTTAATAGTTAAATAAATATTTAAAAAAATTAATAACTTTTAATTTTATTATTTTATATTTTCAATCTTATTATTTTTCTTATCACATTCTTTAATTGTTTAATAAACGCACCCAAATTATACAATAACACATTTTCTTTTTATCTAGTCATATCAAATAAGAATTTCATCATTTTTTCATTGTTCCCAACCCACTGCCAAAAAAATGTCGTCCCGTTGAGAAGTGGAACAGCCTGCAAACTAATTTATTTCTGGCGAAACAAAGTAGACAAAAGCGTATATTTAATAAATGAAAGAAATTACGTAGTAAGGTACATTCCCTCTCTTTCCAAAAAGGGGGAAAAAAAAAACATTCCTCTAAGTATTCATCTTAAATTTTATACTCTATGAATTACCAATAAATATTAATAAAATTCCCACCTCCAAGATAAGAAAACTTCGCATCAAAGATTTGTATTTGTGAATTACCAGTGGTCTCGGTGAGAGGAGTCAAGACATCAATTTTATCTTAATTTAACAAATACTTGCTCTTTTCAAGAGGAGTTTATCTCCTGTTAACAAATAACAAGAGAACATTCCATGGTTCTCTAGCCGAAAAAAAAAAAAAAAAAAACAAAACCACACACACAAAAAAAAAAAAAAAAGAAAAAAAGAAAAAAGAGGACAATCCCTAAAACTTCTGCACACAAGTAGAATATTTTGATTTTTACATAACAAAATTTAGGATCATGGCTCAAGAAATAGTCGAATTTCTTACAAATATATCAAGTGGTAAATTCAAGAAAAACAAGACAATTAACGAGTAAATATGTGATTGATTAAGAATTATAGACCTAACTTTTCAGCAAAAAAAAAAAAAAGAACTAACTTATTTGTGCAAAACGAGTCTTTATTAAAGTGATAAACAATCATTAACATTGATGTTCTTGGAAATTAGGATTTTTTGACATTATTAGTCATGAAGTTGTACTGTTAAGATGTCGTATTTGGTCCATTTTTCTGCCCTATTAACTTGTGAACTAAGAGCATGTTTGTTTTATACACACAAATTCAAATTATTAATTCTGTTATAGTTTTCATCTTATAAAAAATTTAAATTTTAAACGTTAAAATTAAGAATTACGACTTGAGTATACCTTTCAAATGAACCCTAAATCTTTTTTAAAGTTTTGATTCATGTCTACAAAAGTTAATGAAACTAATCACATGAGTGTGACACTATAACTTTGAAATTTTTATAAAACAATTATATAACACAACAATATCCCTTGAATTTCATAATACTTTTCATATCATATGACATTTTTTGTAAAATTTCAAGTTTTTAAACTATTGGTACGTAACTACCTCAATTAAATTTTAAATTCTATGTTAAGTTTAAGGTAAGGAATTAAAACTGCCAAGCAAGCCAAATTATCACTTTGTAAAAAATTCAGAAGATGAATAGCTCTTACCTTTTATTTTTCTAAGAAATGTATCTATATAATCAAGTGGATTTTTCTTTTTGTTTTTTTGGTAATTTATAATACATAATCGCCCCTTATTGTACCCAACTATCACATTTCAATGCTATTCAATTTTTTGTTCTAAATGACAGTTTTATTGTTTTTTTATATGACGACTAATTCAATGTTGCTTCAATTAAAGGTCGTCACACATAATTCAATGTTAGCTATTATAACGAAAAAAAAAAAATCAATGTCAAATTCAATTCAATGAAAAATGCTTCTAATAATAAAAGAAAAAAAGTCTACTTGTAATTAATCTATTTATCAAAGCATTTAAAATTCAATCATTGCAAAAATAAACAAATAAATAAATAGGATGAGTATGACGCTTTAATTTAACGCCCCCGCCGCAAAAAGGGCAAAAAGATAGCTTTTTCCGTATTATATTAAGGACTAAATAGTAAATAAATAAATAATTAATTAATTAATTAGCTCCCTTGAGCAGCCAATTGAAAAGGCCAAGACAGAGGCAGGCAGATCCAGCAGGCAGCCAAGTTTATTCTTCTTCCTTCCACTGTCGAACGTGCGTGAATTCCGAGGTATTCTCTTCCATTTTTGTTCTCCACTACAATTCACACCTAGGGATTTCCATATCTTTTATTTCGTCTAAGAAAAATCATGACTTTTTTTTTTTTTTTTACTTTGAATTAATCTGCACGAATCAATGAAACATCCGAATTTATTAAGGCTTTCATTTTCGAAGCTTTTTTCTACTCAAATCAATGGTTAATTTTAATTTTTTGGGACTTGCACAGCCAAAATAAAAAAAGGAAAAAAAATCGAAAATAGGGAACTGTATTCGAGTGGAAAACGGGGAAATGGGATCTGAAGGGCCAAAGGCAGTGGTGATTAACGTGACTGGGTTCAAGAAGTTCCAAGGAGTTCCTGAGAATCCGACGGAAACCATTGTTAATAATCTCAAGGCCTTTGTGGAAAGCAAAGGGCTTCTTCCTGTTGGTGTTACTCTTGGGAGTTGCACTGTTCTTGAAACTGCTGGTCATGGCGCTTTGCCTGTTCTTTACAACACAATGGAAGCCGGAATCGCCAAGTCCAATGAGCAAGTTGTCTGGGTCTGTATCAGTCTTCATTTTTCAAGTTGTGCAATTTAATGTTATTTATTTATTTATTATTTTATTTGTTATTATTATTATTATTTAGTGTGCGATGACAGTAAAAAATTTTCACATAAAATCACATATCAATTCGAATTAAAAACTCAAATCAGCGAATTAAACGGGTTCTTAATTTATCAATATCTGGAGTTGGGATATTAGGAACTAGGGACCCATTTGGAATGTATACTCTGATTCTTGATTCTGAAGTTTGAAATTTAAATCTTTCGTGAGAGAAAAACACTGTAGCAGAATCAATTATTTGAGTTTGAGTATATGAAACAAACAGGTCCTAGGTGATTTTGGGAGGAGTTAGAGGGATTCTTTGGATGTTTTGACAATGATAGATAGATGTGGTCTTGTTCTTTTCACAAGTCAAATTCTATTATTACAGTATTTTCTCTTATAAAAATTTAAATTTAACTTTATTTATTACAATATTTTTCTCTTACATATACAACTTACAGTCTTTTATGAAACAAACGGATGCTTGGTGTTATGACCATGTTTGACATGACTTTCATTTCATTTTTCAAGTTGTGCAAATTAGGATTTTTTTTTTCTTTTTTAAGTTTGTGATGGAAATGTAGGTATTTGATTTACCGGATGTGTGAATATTTAGGGTTGGGATATGGGTAACTAGATGGTTTTGTGGAGATTTAAAGGGAATTCTTTGAATGTATTGACAATAAAATGATAAAATGATGGTTAGGCTGACTTTGGAATCTCTGGAGAATCGGACTTGTGAGACCTCTGGGAATTTCAAAACATGTTTGATAATTGTTTGTTTGGTAGCTTAACGCGACTTCTACTGAACTTTAAACGGATCATCAGCATTTTCATAGTACGTTTTGACCACTCCACTGTATTTCCTATATCATATATTAGCTAGTTTGCCTGAAGATCAGTAGCAAAAAAAAAAAAAAATCTCCAGAAGAAAAAAAAAAAAAAAAAATCTCCTGAAGATAAGTACATAATGCAATCGCTTGTTTTATTTATTTTATTGCTAAGTTTTTGTTGCCTTGATTTTTTGAAGACAAAAGTTCTAAACAATGATATCCAAGGACGTTTTTGATGATGTTGGGATAGTTGGTAGAAAACATCGTAGATGTTTGTTATGGAGAAGCATATGTTAGTGACTACCTCCGGTGTTTTCTGAGTTGAGCTTTTTGGTGGTCTAAAAGCCTTTACTTTCATTGTTTCTTCAGCTTCACTTGGGAGTGAATAGCGGGGCAACAAAGTTCGCCATAGAGCGGCAGGCAGTAAATGAAGCAGCTTTCCGTTGTCCAGATGAGTTAGGATGGAAACCTCAGGTAGATGCGCGTCATCATTGTAACTTAACTAATCTATGTTATATGGCTTTAGGATATTTTTTATTTTCAGTTTGTTGATGATTAGTGTACTACATTTGGAAAAAAGTGTCACTGGAAAAATCTTAGGTTTTTGCTGCCTAATCTTTTTTTTTCTTTTTTTTTGCTTTGCTCATATTCTCTGTGTTCTTATTTTCCCAGCAAGCTCAGATAGTCCCCGAGGACGGGGGAACTTCGAATATCAGAAAGGTATTTTATTTTCTCTTCCGAGCATTAAGCTGTGGATGGAGGGTTGCCATCTCGGAATTCTCTCCCTCTTTCAATTCAACGCTTTTATGTTTGCTAACTTTTCAATGCCAACATGTTCTCGACAAAGACTTGTTGCTCTGTCGAGGCGATCCATAAGTTCTTGAAGAAGAAAGGATATGATGCGACGATATCAGATGATGCGGGACGCTTCGTGTGCAATTACGTGTATTACCAATCTCTTCGGTTTGCTGAACAGAATGGTCATAAATCCTTGTTCGTCCATGTTCCTCTCTTTTCAAGAATTGATGGAGAAACCCAGATGCGTTTTGCAGTTGCCCTGTTGGAGGCCATAGGTGCTACATGTTAATGCTATCTATCCAAATGGTTTTGAGTTTTCATGACCATCACATGCTTAAAATGTAAATCCGCCGTGTGAATATCAATTTAATTGTAAGATTAAACTTGTGGATTGCTGTTTGGTTTTTTTGTCGGGGAAAGAAACTGATGGAAGGATTTACTGCAGTTTGTTTCTTCTAAAGTTCCTTTTGGGGTTTTTTAATCAATCACATTCAGCTTTAAAGAATGGTGAATAAAGAGGATGAATGAAGCAAAATATTAGACGTTTTTTTTTTTTTTTTTGCATAATTTTGGATTTATTTGCGCAGAAATAATTAAAAGTTGGTTTGAGCACTTCCTATGTGGCAGCTCTTCCTCTATCTTTTTTTTCCCTTTACTTTTTGCTATTTAAAGAACTTTTTTGCATAATAAAGAGGATGAATGAACCAAAATTTCAGATTGTGATTTCTTCATTTTATTTTATGTGAAATTTCGGAAGCTAAGCAAAGACTTTGAATGTTTTTCTCTTGTTTTGTTAAGATTGCATTACAAAATGTCTTAAAGCAAAAAACTTGCATTCTCTACAAGCGAAAGCACACTATTTGCGTGCAAAACCAGATGTTATTGTTAAATTTAGACCTTTAAAAGTGAGGCCTTTAATTATTATTATTATTATTATTATTATTATTAGTTTTTGATCAATTAATTATTATTATTTTGACATGTCCCAGAAAAGGAAAGGGGGAACAAAATTGAATAATAGAAACGGAATTCGTACAACTTAAGTTGGTATTCTTTATCCAAACACAGGAAAAAAAATAATAAAAAAGTAACAGACAGTAAAAGTTGGTTGAAACTTGAAACTAGACAGTTTCTCGTTTGGAAGTTATTGCAAATGTTTTTCTCTCATATGTCAATTTTACCTCACAAAGGCACTTTGGTAAGAAAATGTACTAGATTTCTGCTGTTTGTACGGAACATAACGAACTCTGCACCTATAGCTTTAACAACCTCGTCTCTGAGGTTAGAATCTTACTGTGAAGAGAACGCCAATGACAGAGTTTATGCCAAGAATCGGAACATAGACAGTTTGATCAAAGCCGGAAATCTTGATCACGCACTTAAGTTGTTCGATGAAATGCCGCTTTGTGACGTTGTCACCTATAACTTGCTAATTTCCGGGCACCGCCGATATGGGCATCCAAGAATGGCTCTTAAGTTCTATGCAGAAATGGTTTCACAAGGAATTCGAGAAAGCGCGTCGACATTGTCTTTGGTCTTAGGTGTTTGTGCCGATGCAAGGTTTTACAAGGAAGGGATTCAAGTTCACTGCAGGGCTGTTTGTCTTGGATTTAGCACGAATATGTTCGTCGGAAGTAGTCTAATTAATCTCTATATGAGTATGGAACTCTTCAACTTAGCTTTGAATTTGTCTGACGAAATGCCTGAGAGAAATTTAGCGACATGGAATTTGATATTACGCGGGTTTAGTGACCTGCAGGTTCGAGTGGGCGAGATGGTGGGATTGTTTGCTAGGATGAAATGGGACGGTTTGGAGCCAAATGGGGTTACTTTTAGTTATTTAATTGGTGGATGTAGTAATGGAAGATCTTTTGATGAAGGAAAGCAGTTGCATTGTCATGCTATTAAGGTCGGATTAGTAGAGATGAATATATTTGTAGCCAATGCCCTTGTTGATTTTTACTCTGCTTGTGATAGGTTTACTGATGCAAGGAAAGCCTTTGAAGCTATACCTCCGAAGGATGTGATTTCGTGGAATTCGATTGTCTGGGTGTATGCGAATAACGGGTTACTGCTTGATGCTCTTGAACTGTTTTCTGCGATGCGGTTTTGGGGTAACAGACCGTCAATTCGTTCACTTGTAGGACTACTGAATTTTGCTAGCGGGACCAAAAATATTGAACTTGGGAAGCAGATACACTGTCATGCCGTGAAATCAGGATTTGAGTGTGAGAGTGTTCATATCCAATCCGCCTTAATAAACGTGTATGGAAAATGCGGTGACGTTGAGGGATCCGTGGCCGTATATGAAAGTGCTGAAGAAAGAACTCTGGAGTGTTGCAACTCTTTAATGACATCTTTGTTGCATTGCGGTTTTATTGGAGATGTGGTTGAGATGTTTGGTTTGATGGTTGATGAAGGAATTGGGCTCGACGAAGTGACTCTCTCGACAACCCTGAAAGCCTTATCAATCTCTTCTCTCGCGAGCTCATCCAGTTTCAAATTACTGCACTCCCGTGCAGTAAAATCTGGACTTGAATCTGATATTGCGGTTTCATGTTCACTGATTGACGCGTATTCAAAACATGGTTACATCAAGCTCTCGCGTCAGGTTTTTGAAAATCTTTCTTCACCAAACGTCAAATGTTTTACATCGATCATCAATGGATATGCCCAGAATGGAATGGGAAGGGAAAGTCTTGATTTGTTTCATGCAATGATCCGAAAGGGTCTAAAACCCGATAAGGTCACATTCTTGTGTGTGTTAACGGGCTGCAACCATTCTGGGCTGGTTAGAGAAGGAAAAGTGCTTTTTGATGCACTGAAAAGCTCATATGGGGTTTCTCCAGATCGACAGCATTATTCATGTATGGTCGATCTTTTAGGCCGCGCGGGCTTGTTAGAAGAAGCCAAAAAGTTACTTGAGCAGGCACCAGGAAGAGGAGACGCCACGATGTGGAGCTCATTACTGCGGAGTTGCAGGATGCACAAAAATGAAACTCTGGGAAGACGAGCAGCCGAAGTCTTGTTGGAGCTTGAGCCGGAGAATCCTGCAATTTATTTACAAGTCTCAAGCTTTTATTCTGAATTCGAGGAGTTTTCAACTTCATTGCAAATTAGAGAGCTTGCAGTTGCAAGGAAGGTGACAAGAGAGATTGGTCACAGTTTGATTGAGACAAGCAGTTATCGTTAATGTTAGCTTCTTGTGCATAGCTTTACTTCAGAAACAATTCTCCTTTCTATTTTTTACTTTTATCTTTTTAGGTTTGTATTTTTTGCGAAGAATTTGGCGTGCATGCAGTGAAAAAAAAAATGATCTGCATTTCTTTTGCCACTTTTTGGTCTAACTAATCTAGTGACCTTTTTTGATTTTGTCAGATGTTGATGACAACTTTATTATTATTATTTTCTTACATGGCATCTTTGTATGTTGCACCAATATTTTATTTTACAATACGTGAAACACATTATCTAGAAACTGTTGCAACTTGCATTTTTTTCTCCTAGAGAAAGAGGACCATAGGCAGGACCCATGAACACTGTTGCTGGTGCATTTTTGTTTCACTGGTTGAAGAGTAAAGCAACGAACTTAAAAAATATTTCCTTGTACTTTAAGGGTGGGCATGTAGAAAACTGTAACATCTTTATCTACTTTCAAGCCAAGCTATATAGTCCACAAACCCCTTCATTTCCAAAACTAATCTGCATGTATAAATTATAACCCATTTTACATTGGATTTTATACAAATCAATCAACCAATCTAGCAAAGAAGCCTGAAGAAACAGAAAAAAAAATGGATAAATTGTTCGTGCTTTCATTTCTTGGTCTGTTGATAGCGTCTTATGGAGTTGCAGGAAAAAAGGTGCGTGACGACATTGGCATGCTTGATGAGCTAGAAGAAAGCTTTGACATAGAAGAAGAAGATAATGATTTCAACTTTTTTGATATCCCGCCGTGGAAAAGTGAACGTGGTGGAAAGGTTCTTGTGAACGTAGACAGCTTTGGTGCTGCTGGAGATGGAATTTCTGATGATACCCAGGTGAACTACTATTTCTTTATATTTGATATTATGTTTTGTTTGAATGTGATTCAGTTGTTTATCTTTAGATAGATACTAACTTGACAAAAAACGAGGCTATTGGATTAATAGTAAAACATGACTGATAATGCAAGAATAGTTGATGCTTTAGCCTAAGGTCCAAACTTTCCAACTCTAAAAAGGGTTTAATATTTTTAAAAGCACTTAAAAATAGTATTTCAAGAACAGCATTAGCTTTGATTATTTCTTTTTTTGTCACTATCATGTTCGATTCTTCTAATAATTATAATAATTACCGATAGTCATGATAGTTCATTCTATTATGATAATTACTTGTGATAATTAATGACGTGACAATGACATAAAGAAATAATTAAAAGTGATGTTTAACCGAGCCAACTGTTTTGACACTATAGCTTACTTTATTTAATCATTCCTTTTTGAAAAGGGCACACAATGATTTACCTTTATTCTTCTATAATGTGATTGATATCAGGCCTTCCAAAAAGCATGGGATACTGCCTGCTCCACGCCACAAGCAGTTCTTCTAGTACCTCAAGGTCGCAGCTATCTAGTCAATGCCACAAAATTCCAGGGGCCATGTGCGGGAGGATTAACTGTTCAGGTAATATGCAAAACAATTCACTTCCAAATTTGACATTTAAATCAATTAGATGCATTTCACAATACAACTTTTATACAAACCATCCTCTTCCTATGGTAGTGATTATAGTAATTTGATTTTGTTAATGTGACAGATTGAAGGAACAATAGTGGCACCAGATGAACCTAGTAACTGGAATCCAAAGTTTTCACGGCTGTGGCTTGACTTCTCCAAACTGGAGGCAGTCCTTTTCCAAGGGCACGGAGTTATCGATGGGTCGGGTAGCAAATGGTGGGCGTCATCCTGCAAGAAGAACAAGACAAATGTAACTAAAATGCTTACTTACATTTCATTCTTTGTATTCAAAGTATCAACAAATGAATATTAACATTAGCTCTCTTTCCTTTTTTTACAGCCTTGCAGAGGGGCACCAAGTGTAAGGATCTTTAACCTATATCCTTAAACCTATTTCGTATATAGATTGAGTGATGAAATGAGTTGATAGTGAAGTGTTTTCTTGGGAGTTTTGTTGCAGGCATTTACTATAGATTCAAGCAGATCTGTAAAGGTGAAAGGCCTCACTATCCAGAACAGCCAACAGATGACTTTTGTGATTTCTCGATGTGATTCCGTTCGGGTTACTGGAGTAAAAGTCTCATCTCCGGGAGACAGTCCCAACACTGATGGGATCCATATCACTCAATCAACAAATGTGATTATCGAAGATAGCAAAATCGGAACAGGTTCATGAACCATATCCATATCCTTAGAATCAGATTTTAATTTTTTTTTTCTTTTTTCCATACTACATAACCTTAATCAGCATACTGACTCCTTGAGTTTCTTGGTGATTTTGCGTATTATTTTATCAGGGGATGATTGCGTCTCAATTGTCAATGCTAGCTTCAATATCAAGATGAAGAGAATTTATTGTGGACCAGGACATGGAATAAGGTATCATCTACTTTAAAAATGTTGCTGAATTCTGCATTTGGCAGGTTACCTTCCAAAAAAAAAAAAAAAAAAACGAAGAATGAAAGAAAGAGAAAGATTCCACGCACCCAAACACACTCAAATAAACAAATGGAATTGAAGTTTTTAACTTTCACTAATGTTTCGGTGCCAAATTGGATGACACAGCATTGGAAGTCTTGGGAAGGACAATTCAGTAGGCGTAGTTACTCGAGTGGTCTTGGACACAGCAGTTATTAGAGAAACTACTAATGGCCTCAGGATCAAGACTTGGCAGGTTCTACTACTATTACATGAACACATTTTTCTTATAGTAATGTGGTTAGTTTTCTTACAGACATGAAATCTTACTCACTTTTGTTCCTTTTCATTCTCGGGGGTGTTCTGTTTCAGGGAGGCTCGGGTTATGTTCAAGGTGTACGTTTCCAAAACGTGAAGATGGAAGATGTAGCCAACCCCATTATCATTGATCAGTTCTACTGTGATTCTCCAAAAAGTTGCGAAAACCAGGTATCCTCCAAGTTCCTTTCTACCATCTTTGAGATCTCTAGCATTTATCAAAAGTTCCAAATCCTAACCAAACTTTTAAAATGTAATGAGCTATCAAAGAACCACCAAGTCAAAAGTTTGAATTCTGAAACGGTTTTTTAATCTTCTTGATTTGCCAGACATCGGCAGTGAACATAACTCAGATTATATACAAGAATATAAGCGGAACTACAAAGAGCGAAAAGGCAATGAAATTCTCCTGCAGCGACGCTGTCCCATGCAGCAACATAGTCCTGACCAACATCAACTTAGAGAAGAAAGATGGGACAGTGGAGACCTATTGCAACTCTGCTCAAGGCTTTGGATATGGGACTGTTCATCCTTCAGCTGACTGCCTCAGCTCCCAAGACAAGAACTCCATACCAATTCGCCAAACAGTCGATGCTGAGCCTGAAAGACAGGATATAATCCACACCGAACTTTGATGCTTTTGCCGCCTTATAGGCATATACAAACATAAATAATTGATTCATATAGCATACCAAATAGGGTAAGTGAGCTGTAGAGTGCTCTCTAGTAAAGGTTTCTGAGGAGGTTTAAGGTGGCCAAGCAAAATTTTTATGGGAAATTACGGTTGTAGTTATGTACTGAAAATTGAGGTGGATTTAAGTTATAGAAAGTTGTAACCAAATGTGTAACAATATATATTGATTTTAATGAAATGCGTGAATACATTTTAAGTCATGAGAATGCCTTTTGTGGCTTGTTCATGGCGTTTCATGTCAAACTTGACAACAATTACTAATGAAGTAAAAGTTGGGCCAAGATGAGCTAGTTTTTGGTGATCTTGGCTATACCCACAAAAAGGGTCTAACTAAAGAGTCTGTTCCAAAGTTGACCCAATTTTGTTACAATCAGGGAAGGTCCATAACAAACTCTGTAAGTTCAGTCACAACTTCCCAAATGGCGAACCGAATCTTTTGCCTTCAAGCCAAGGTCCACTACTAAAATCATTGCACATTGGATTCTTAAATAGTGAATAAATTTTAAAATTTCACACCCTGCCCAATAAACTGAATTTTAAAAAATAAAAAGTAAAAAATCATATAGTACGATTTCTCTACTATTTGTCCCTTTTATTGTATTAGTAATATAATTACTTTTTGGTTATATGCTGATCATAACTACTTAGGATAAATGAACATGTTCACTAACATTTCTTATTGTAACAGTCAAACACTCATCAATTTCAATGCCTTCAAAGATAGAATTTAAAAGGAGAAAATATGGCAATGTAAATGTTTATGCAACTCTCTCTCTCTCTCTCTCTCTCTCCTCTTTTGTAGTGACAACTACCACTATGAAATTCCTGTCAAGTCAACAAAATCCTTAACCATCTGCTTATTCATAAATTTACATGCAGGTCTCACCACTTTTCAGAAGCAATACAGTACTGTGTGTATAAAGAACCACAGTGTGTATTTGTTAAAGAGTTCCTACTGAACTTTTGGAACCCCACAACGACACAACCCTTTACCAAAAAGAAAATAAAAGAAAAAGGTCTCTGTTGGACTGCTTTTCTTTGCAAGAAGTGACAAAATATATATGTGCATATGTCGCCAACAGTCTTGTTCACGCCAACACAACGTGGTGGTGTGGTCCATTGGAATTATTTTAGAAAGAGGATTTGATTTTGGTTGTCTTATGCTTGTTTGTGGCTCTCCATCTATATTGTGATGGAAAAAAGAAACTATTAGAAACTGTTTTTGTTTTTTTCTTTCTTTTTTTTTTTTTTTTACTTGCTGGTAATTTTGAAGATGTGATACAAACAAGAAATTGTCCCTTCTAATTGTACTCATATTTACCCATTACTTGGTTAGAAATGCCAATGCAATTTCCAATTATTTATAAGTGAATAAATAAATAAACTAGATACTTGTTGATTTTCTATTGAATGAGAAGGAAGAGAAAAAAGGATCCAATGGAAAGATGTTCCAAAATGTGCCCCTCCAAAATGGACATTACATTACTATCTACACTTGAGAGTTGAGATGAGAATGGATAAAGAGGAATGAGAAAGACAAAAAAAAATGAAAATTTCAAATGTGGATGGCAAAGGCCCAATACAGATAAGTATAACCATTTTTGTAGGTTTAGTGGTGTGTGTGTTTTTAATCAGATTTTTTTTTTTTTTTTTCAATTTATTCATTTGGCTGTCACTCCTAACTTATGTCCATCCCAAAAAATTTGTAGACACCAATGAATAAGAAACTCCCATTTCAGAGGACAGGGTGTCTTAGCTGGCTATTCTACATTAAAAAAACTTTATAATAAAAAAAAAACAAAACAGATTTTGGACATTGAATACAACAAATTTATACTACAATATATCTCATATGTTTTATAGCTTACATAGATAGTAGAGGCTAAAAAATATAGAAAAGATTGTAAAATATAAAAACATAGAAAGCAACACATGCCTTGAAGAACTGCACAGGCAAAAAGTCACGAGTGGCTGCCACCTAAGACAAGCTTACAAAACAACAATGTGTTGTGCATTATATGTCTTTACATGACAAAAACAAATTGGCCTGATTCAAGCTTTTAGAAAAAAAAAAATGTTTTATAGTTTATTATACACTGTTGAAATTGGTGTACAATTAGAAACAGCTTAGAAAAACGTCATGCTTTTGTCATTGGATCAAGAAATATAGCTTAGGAGAAGGACAAGTTTCTTATTACAAGTCAAATTGGGTAATTATGAATATTGTTGCAGCAAATAATTTAGAAGAAGGAAACAGTTCTTGCACATTAATTCATATTATTATTAGGCAAAGTTAGATCATGAAGAAGAAGAAGAAGCAAATAGAGAAAAAGTAGCCTGAGATCTTGACCTCAGAGAAACCAGAATGAGGCAGAACTTTAGAGTCTCGAAGTGATCCGTGATTTTTTGAGAAATGTAGGCCACGAATTAAGGGTCATGGAATGCAAACAAGCAAGGTGGGGACAAAAGCACTTTTGTCCTTCAAAATTTAAGAGTCATGTTTTGGATGCAAATATCTATTTTTAGGCTTCATTCACCCCTGAAATAGTATAGCTCGTTTTAACTGTTAGATTATTTTATCAGATTTGTAGAGTGAACAGTTTTATGTAGTGTGCTATAAAATTTTAATACGAATCTGCACAGATATGTCCGTTGAAAACTTTATTCAACAGTCAAAATAAAGTGTTCTACTTATGAGTTTTTTAAGAGGTCTCACTCCCTTTTAACTTTTTTTTTTTTCTTAAACGGCAATTGGTTTTTTTTTTTTTTTTTTTTCCCAATTGGAAATTCACGTGCACCATACCACCACAACATAACAATTAACATCATGAGCAGCTCTGAAGAAAAACAAGTAACAATCATATATACCCCACCCAATAGGGGGAAGCTTCAGATCAGATATGTGTTGTTCTTTGTGAATATAATTTTAATGCAAAATTACTACCTTTTTTTTAGCTCCAAATTCGAGAATGATCCGTGACCCCTATGCTTACAAGTTAATTTGAATTGGGTGGTTGCTCGTAGGGCCAATCCCAAATGGTAGCACATTTTCCACTGATGTGCAATTGGACGGTCATGATCATGTGGAAGCTCTTTTTGTGGGGCCATTTTTCCTTCTTTTTCTTGATCGTTTTCCCACTGCAAACCTCTTATATATATAAAAGTTGATCTTAATCGTTTTTTTAGTGATGAAATTGATGATGATAAGTAAAGGGTACCTTTTCTTTAACTTGAGAAGACTGACTCTCTTTTTAACTTTCACTTTCTGTTAAAAGCCACGTTGAGGTGAAAAAGAAAAAAAAAGAAAAAGAGACCTTAGCAATATTTATAACCTAATTATTTTTATAAAAAAAAAAAAAGAACTGAACAGCTTGTGATAAACATAAACGACTTTTAAAAATCTACACTATTTTTTAACTAATATTTGGTATTTATTGCAGAATGTTTTGGAGTAGTAGTTAAAAAAAAAAAAAAAAGAATGATTTTGAGTAGTTGGCTCACTTGTAAATATTTTTGGTTTAAGAGTTTGTTTGTTTATGATGATGATGATGATGATGATGAAGATCACTTGGAATGAAAAGGATTAACAAGATTCGATAAGCAACTGCCAACTACCTCATTATTTTAGGACATTGTTGCAAAGTGCGGCCTTTTCATCTGAAAATGGCATAAAGAGATTTACTTTATAAAAAGATAAGAACTTTGAAACGGTTAATTTTCATTTTTTTTAAAAATTAATCGTGAATCATATCACGCACTCTCTCTTTTTTCTTTTTTTTTTTTGTAATTTAGTCTCAAGATTTATTGTGTGCTTGACAGCAAACTAAACATATTAGTACTTTTAGATCAGAAAAGATATTTTAAAAAAGGATAATGGTGTAGTTTAATCGTGGGAACTAGTGCTTGCGAATTGGAATCTTCACAAAAATCAATCTCAGATGGCATAATAATCAAATGCAAAATCAGAATACTTTACCACGTTTCTTTTCTTCTCAACCTGACTTTACCGTGTTTATTAACTTAAATGAGAAACGAGTGTACATTAATTTCTAACTACATACCGGAAAATCAAGAAGAAAATGCGAAATCGAATGAAACAAGACGGAGAGATGAATCGAGTGAAACAAAGCAAAAATCCAGACGAAATCGGGATTGAAACTTGAAGACTGAGAGAAAAACGAAGAGGAGAGAGAGAGAGACGATTTTTTAGAGAGAGAAAACAGAGAGATCAATTCTTTACGGGGAGAAAACATAAAAATCAAGATAACGAACCCTAAAAATCTGGGGACAAAAATGTCATTTCAAAAAAGTTTAAAAATCAATTTTTTTTTTCTTAAAACTAAAGCCTCGTTCATTTCACCAATTCAAGTTTTCAGTTTTAAGTTTTTACAGTAAAAAGCACTCAGAAAATGTCACATCTAACTTTTTTTGCTACAGTGAAAAGCTCTCAGAAAATATCACATCTCAACTCGAATTTACGAAGTGAACGAGGCCTAAATGAAAGGGGTAGACTTATTAGAAGGGTAGAAAGAAATTATCATCCAGGTGATCTGGAGGTAAACTACACAATTTTCTCTTTCTTTATTGGTTTTTTTTTTTTTTTTTTTTTTTTTTTTTTTTTTTTTTTTTTTATTAATGTTGAAAGGGCATGCATCCATGATACATATGCTACATCACTATTTACATTAAGTCGATGATACATACATTTTATATATGCGTGGGATACATTTTAATGCTACATTTTATGTCAATTGTAGTTTCAGATGCTACTGATATTCCACGTAGTATTATTATTATTATTATTATTATTTTTAGATTAATTATACATGCTTTCTTAGGTGCATGAAAAGTTCTATGCCTCAATTGTGACTGAGGCATTTTCTTGGATTAATGGAGAGGAAGCAATATTGCTAATCATATGGATATATATACATATTGGAATGGAGTTCACGAGAGGAAACAAAGTTCACGAGCTTTTTAAGCACAAAAAGAAGGCCGGCTAAGAAGCTCCATCCATCGTACTTAAGAAAACACCCACTTCCTTCCCTTTTCTTTTAAAAAATTTGCTAAATATTATATTATATATATATATATATATTTTTTAATTCGTGGTTGTCACAAACCATAAAACGCCACACAAATTCAGGCAAAGTGGGACTACCCTCCGTAAATATTTTTGTATTTAAACCAACATTATATATCACCAAAACATAAGATATCATTTCTGACTACATATGTCGCCAAGTACAGGTGTAAATAATGCGTATATATATATATATATATTCAAGTTGGTGCACAACAGAAATATATATATATATATATATATATATATATACACTAATACACGTATTATTAAACTAATTTGCAGCCAGGGTTTGGCAGACAATTATGTGTACAAATCTTGTATCATAATACAATTTATAAAGTTCAAGTTAACTATATAATATCTACTTATAATATAATACTTGAGCAGAGAGAGAGAGAGAGAGAGAGAGAGAGAGAGAGAGAGAGAGAGAGAGAGAGAGAGAGAGAGAGAGAGAGAGAGAGCATGAAAACTTGGTGCTCACTTCCGAGAGGAAATTAGTAGTATGTACTTGGGAAGTAGGAAGAGAAAGGTGAAATGTGAGAAGGGAAAGGGACATAAAGATAGATGAGGACAAAGACTTGTGGACAATGTCTTTGGTGGATAATGAAAATGAGGTGTTTGTTCTGCTTTCCAAAGACGGCATAAAATAAGGTTATCATTCACGGCCACATAAAAAAAAAAAAAAAAAAAAAGTTAGGGATCATGTCATTCACGGCCTTATGATCATGATCATGTGTCTCAGAAAGCTCTGAGCTAGCTAGCGATCAACAAATTATTACCTTTCAACAAAAAAGTAACAGAAAAAAATCTTGACGTCAATTTATTATGTATCTAAAATAACATTCCTTGCATTACTTTCCATCATTTTCTCGGAATTCTGGAGGGTATTTTTGTCATTTCTCTTTCCCCAAATACTCTTTTTTTTTTTTTTTTTGCTATAACGAAGCATGTTCTTCAAGTACTCGAATAGAATATCAAAGTGAGTCATTATTAATTGAGTGCCGTGATATTTATGGAATTGTAATACGAAGCTCCTCTGTCTGTAAATGTTGTCCAGTCATTATGAGGAGCAAAAAAAAAATATATATATATATTTTTAGAGAAAATTTCTCAATTCTCAAAGCAGATTCTGTTATTATAGTTCACTGCTACCGTACATTCCAGACTAGTACAACAATTTAGTTATTTAAATAGATTTAAGCAGAAGAAAGCCTTTTTTTTTTAATCTCTCTAAACCGTTAATACTTCACGCAGAGATTAATTAATAAAACATGTGACCTGAAGAAAAAACCTTTTTTTTTTTTCCTTCTAATTTTGGGTTTTCTCAAAACGTTTGTGATCCTACATTATTATTGTTTTAAGCTGTACAAATTAAGTACAGTACTAGTTGTGCTACTTTGTCATTATATCAGAATTATGCATGTGTAGTAAAAACCAAGAGCGAAAGAGAAACTATGGGCGATGGTGGTTTCTTTTTAAAATCAACTTCATGAAAAGGCATACTATAGTTATTCTCATTGAATATTTGTAACCAAAAACTAAAACAATAATATTTGTAACCAATTCTTAGATAGAGTAAAAATAAAAAAAATAAAAAATAAAATAAAAAAAGTTCCTATCGATAGAATAAATTTCTGAATAGTCAAATTTTCGTCGGGTTCACTCACACTTCTTTTAATCTCGGTATGATTCTGTTACGATTGGCGGTTTAAATTAATTGTGTTTTACTAGTAGATTTATTTCGCGCCTTGTTATAGAATTCTCTACTGTCACAGCTATCATTTGAACGTAGGTCATTGGGAAACTGGGAATTTTTTATTTATTTTTATTTATGAGGTCTAAAAGGGAAAGAGAGAAGCAACGTTTAGCATATTTTAGCAGGAGAGAACAGAAGAGAAAGGCTGAAGAATTTGTAGCCATGAGAGAGCGAGAAGGAAGGGTGTGTGTGGGTAGTCAAGAAGACAAAGGGCCAGAAAAGAGTAGAGTCCGTGAACGTTGCATGTGACCATAAAGTGTTGTTATAATCAGTGCCCCGAATTGACACCTTATAGACCCACTCACGTGTCCCTTTTTGGCTTTCACATCCTGGCTACTTATTAATTAATATTTGCTTCAACACGCACACACACAAAAGAGTTAAAAATTTGTGGCGCCACCCAAATAGCCACATATATTACAGAAGAAGATTGTAATGCGGTAAATTAGAACATTACTATCGGACACTGGTGATGTTGAGTATCATTTATTAATTGATAGTTGATCTTACAGTACGGGATAGCCCGTTTAGTTCATGGATTATAACTATTTTCAATTTACGTGCATTTTTTGTGAGAGAAAATACTGTAGTGAATTATGAATCATGATTCGAATCAGAGAACGAATCCTCCAACCAAACGAGCTCTTAAAGGTGCAGTCTATATTTTATTAACTGTGGTTTTCAACACCGGTGGTGTCTTCAATTATTTTCAATAAAGTAGCTACCTTAATAGCAAGTACTTTACGGAGAATTTTGACCAGAAAACGATGATAATGTTTCTTTGAACAAAAATGTCTTCTATTACTAGTGTGATATGTTATCACCTCAATCAAAGGATCCTCGTATCTTATGGCCGTGATCCATCGCCAATATTATAAAATATTAGTGTTCTAACTATTTTGAATGCCATTTATTTTCGCCTTTCAATATAATCTTATTAAAGAATATTGAGCAGTGATTTGACTAAAAGTGGTACAACAATAAGCATTATCAAAACTGAAATGTAATACAGAGAGAAATAACATCTATAATAAGAAACAGTTAAAAAAAAATCAATATACCTAGACCAGCTATAAGTATACCGGCAATATTGTGTTACAAAGAGTACGGAAAACAGCTTTTATTTTCATTTCTTTTGGTTTTGTCAAGCTACAACGACCCTATAAGAGAAAAAGGGAAAAATATTATTTCACAACAGATAAGAAACTCATTTTTGGTTTGGCATTAATCTCCTACCTACTAAGACAATTTTTTTTTTTTTTTAAAAGGAACCTACTAAGATCAATTAAGCTTGGCATATATGATAACTGATCAATGACAATATTATACGTATTTACCTTAGAAAATGCGAACGAATCAAATGCAACATTTTTATTGACACGTGGCAAACAGAAAATGGGTCCTTGACGATGATGATGATGAGGGCAATTGACAAATTCTCACCAAAATTCACAAAAAAGAAAACCACATAATAAATAACTGAAGAATTAAAAAGAATATGACATATATATATTTATTTATATAAAAGAGTAAAAGCAAAAAAAAAAAAAAAAAAAAAAAAAAATCCCATGTAGCATTATATTTATAACTGTATCTATTTCCATATGTCTGCACAGTCTTAACAAAAGCTTTGGAGTTCTCTCCCTATTTAAGCCCAACCCTTTAACTTGCTTTGCCTATCCAAACCATAAAACATAAACCACCTCTCTATCTCTCTCTCTTTCTCTCTATCTATATTCCACATTGCATTAAAAATGAGTGGTTTTGGTTTTAGAAGCCTAACAACACTAACGCTTCTCATTGCTTTTCTTGTATGGTCGTCGAATTTCGAAGCTTGCATTGCCAGAAGAGGAAGACATTGGAGGCAACACAGCAGAGGAACCTCTTCCTCTTCCTTGTACAAGAAGAGAAGCAAAAGCCACAACAGTCACCACCACAAAGGCAGCGGATCAAAACCGAAATATTCTCCGCCTCATAACAAGGCGGCTCCGCCGGTGTCCCCGCCGCCACCTCCGACAGTGTCAGCCGGCAACAATGCCCCGCCGCCGCCCCCGAAGAATAAGGGATACAACAATGGCGTGCATTCTGTGTCCTTCGACGTGCTAGATTTTGGTGCCAAGGGTGATGGCAGTACGGACGACACAAAGGTTTGTTTGTAGAGTTCTCTGTTTTTTTTTTTTAGATTCTTAAAAAACAAAATGTTGGTTTTAGATAATTTTATTTTTTATTTTTTATTTTTTGTAATTTTTTTAGTTCATGATCTTCATGGAATTGAAGAGGATTCCTAAGCGTTAAAAGGTTTTAACATAATTGACAAGTCATGCAACTTGTAAAGATCAGTATGAAAAGTGCGTTTTGTTTTGGTTAAGTAAAACTCTGCCCCATGGCCTTGAAGGAAAACAAAAAAAGTCGTTTTGGTTTATTGCTCTACCAACTGAGAAATTAGCTCCCACGTGTAACGTGTTTTTCTTTTTTGCTACAGCCTACATGTAACACGGTTGGCTGAGAAAACACATAACAATTTTTGAGGATTTTGAAATGTACTTACCCCATTATTTTTAAAATATATATATATAGATACGCAAAGCACTTTTGTAAAATTCATATACTTTGCTCATTGAAAGTTTTCATTTTGGTATCATTATGGTAAATTTTGTAACTTATAAGAGCACAGAGTTGGGAATTTAGTAGGAAAAAAGCTCCTACACAAAGGTACATTAGACTTAGAAGTTGAAACACGAATGAGAATCAATGTAAATGGAATATTATAAAAAGCACGTTAAATTTAAAGAAATAATAATAATATTTTTTTTTCTAGACTGAAAAATACTGTGTTTGATGTCTACGTGTAAAGTTAAAAGATGTCATAATCATATGGTACCAAAAAATTTAATAACCAGCAAAGAGAGTGGAGACAACAGAACTACCCAAAATAGTGGGGCCCACACCGAAAATGATTCTCGTTATGGCAGTTGGGTCGAGATTCCAACAATAATTGTATCCAGTTCTGTGCAAATCTAAACCCCAATAATAGCATCTCTAGTATTATTAGAGCGTGAACACAAAATTGCGTCTTTTATAGTACTTTGAAAACGAATTTTATGTTTATATATTACTTAATGAAAAGTACCATTTGCTATGGTGTTACGCAGGCGTTCGAAGTTGCGTGGGCAGCCGCTTGTAAGGTCGAGGCATCAACGATCATCGTTCCTCCTCAATACCAATTCCTCGTTGGGCCCATCTCATTTTCTGGCCCATATTGTGAAGCCAACCTTGTTTTTCAGGTAAATTATTAGAGAAAATTAACTCAAAAAATGAAAATTAAACAGCTACCAATTTATAAAAAAAAATTTTAAAAAAAATTTTAATTATTAAAAAATCGAATCTCTTTATATATCACTATCATCATTTGAATTGACAAAAAAATATTGCCAGATGATTGCCACGAAAGACAAGGATATATTGATCTCATTTCCTAAACAGGGACTTTTTTCATTTGATTTAAATGAAAATAATTCCAATATTAAAAGATAACCCTTTGTTTGTTTGATATGTTTGAATGAAAAAAAAAAAAAAAAAAAACAATCACTTCAAATTTTTTTTACTACAGTATTTAAAAAAAAAAAAAAACGGGACTTTTTTCATTTGATTTAAATGAAAATAATTCCAATATTAAAAGATAACCCTTTGTTTGTTTGATATGTTTGAATGAAAAAAAAAAAAAAAAAAACAATCACTTCAAATTTTTTTTACTACAGTATTTAAAAAAAAAAAAAAAAGCCAAACAAATTTAAATTTTTGTTCAAATTTTATATTGAGAACTGTGAGCCAAACTGACCATAAATTCTTCATTTTTTCTTGCATAGAAATGCCAACCTTAAGTATTTCTAACTTCATATAGAGTAGTAATTTGTGATTTGTTGTGCCTATTTTTTTTTTTTCAGCTGGATGGGACAATCATAGCTCCAACAGACGCCAAAGCGTGGGGCAAAGGTCTATTGCAATGGCTGGAATTCTCAAAGCTAAGAGGAATTACAATTCAAGGAAGTGGAATCATAGACGGAAGAGGCTCAGTGTGGTGGCAAGAATACTCTCCCTATGATGACCCTGCAGATGATGACTTAAAGCTCATCATCCCAATAAACAGCACCTTTCCTGAGCACCCACCAGAGCCGGTAATTACTTTATTATTATTATTATTTAACTTGACTTTGTAAAATTTTCCTGAATTCCAATTTACCATTGATGATTACAAGCCAAAACTGATGTTGATTTGCCTGAAAATTCTGTGGTAGATGAAGAGCAAGCAGAGTGGGAAAATGCCAAGCATCAAACCAACTGTAAGGACCACTTTGGGATAATACTAGTACATACATCCAAGGTAGCTTAATGGATGATGCACATTAGTAACATGTTAGTTGTATTTTCTGTTGCACAGGCCCTGAGGTTTTATGGGAGTTTTAACGTGACGGTCACGGGCATAACAATCCGGAACAGTCCCCAGTGCCACCTCAAGTTTGACAATTGTGTGGGGGTGTTGGTCCATGACATGAGCGTCTCATCTCCCGGTGACAGCGCGAACACGGATGGAATTCACCTGCAGAACTCCAAAGATGTGCTAATCCACAGCTCCACTTTCGCCTGTGGTAATTTCACTAATTTGAGTTTTCAGTTCCAATTTTGCTACAATTAAAAGCTCTCATAAAAAGTCGCATCTAATTTTTTTCTGCTACAGTGAAAAGCTCTCACATAAAATCACATATCAGCTTGAATTGAAAATTCGAATCCGCGAACTAAACTAGACATTAGTTTCTCCTATATTAGTCCTTGTCCATACTCCATATTCGCATATTGCCGTTAAGTCTCGGACAAATAGGGACAGATCCTAAGAGTCAGAAAGTCACTGACCTGAAATGGCACTCACAATAGCAACTTGTGAGCAAGTCAATGGCATTATCGTAGTTACAGACACAAAAGAGAACATACGTGAATTGCGTAGCTCTGGGAAGGGATCAAGGAAATGAGAGGAACAAACTTATCCCACTTGCAGCCTTATTCCAAACCGTGAACATTCTAAGCCTTATGACTACCAATTCCTGTGGACCTGGTTTTCGAGCCCCACAGAGAAGAGCACCTGTGTTTTTTTTGTCTTAATTTCTCCTGTCTTTATCAGGAACTAGAAACTTTTGCATCCTATCCCTATCCTGTTGTCACTTCTGCACTTTTATTCGAAATATAGGATAATATAAAGCAAACAGATACATGTGTCAGCCATACATCTTTTTTCCTTTCTTTTTTTTTCTTTTTTTCTTTTCCTTTTTTCCCCCTGGAAGCGAAAGCTAACTTAAGTGATTTATTAAGATAAGTATTAAGTAGTATCAGATAGATAATAAACACGAAGCATATCTAGATGTCAAGTACGGCACTACCATGGAGTTTAAATCAAATAGTGACAAAGAGCATGAAATAAAATGCCATTTGTTATTCCAATTCAATTGACATGGACGATGAACGAAAACTAGGTTCATATGTTGAGTGCAGAAAAAATAAAATTATTGAACTCTACGGACTTGTGCAGGAGACGATTGTATTTCAATACAAACTGGATGCTCAAATGTATACATACACAACGTGAACTGTGGACCGGGTCATGGAATCAGCATTGGAAGTCTAGGGAGGTATAACACCAAAGCGTGTGTCTCTAACATCACCGTCCGAGATGTCAACATGCACAACACAATGACTGGTGTCAGAATCAAGACATGGCAGGTACTCATATAGTTAAAAATTTCTTCTGATTGAAAACTAACCAACCTTAGAGCACCAAAGTCCCAAGTATTTCATCCTTCATGGTCTAGTAGAGTGGCTACGAAAACAATACATTATGTTTGATTGTTTTTAATCTTCTACACTTCATATTCATGGACTATGGAACAATCTACCAAAACATGAATATTTGAAACTTTAAACCTTGAAGACCATTAAATAGTTCATGCACTTCCACTTTATTATTAATGCTAAAGACATCAAAGCCCTTCAAAATAATGTTATCTGCTCAATCCCAAGTTCTTTGAAACCTAAAATTTCTTATGAAGCTTAACAAACCACCTCTATCAGTTTGTATGTAACACGAAGTCTTATAATTGCAGGGTGGATTAGGCTCTGTCCAGGGAGTTCTGTTCTCAAACATTCAAGTATCTGAAGTCCAACTTCCAATTGTCATAGACCAGTTTTATTGTGACAAAAGCACGTGCAAGAACCAAACATCAGCTGTGGCTGTATCAGGAATCACCTACGAGAGAATAAGAGGGACCTACACAGTAAAACCCGTACACTTTGCCTGCAGTGATAACCTACCCTGCACAGATGTGACACTAAACGGCATACAGCTGAAACCTCTACAAGAACACTATCACATGTACGACCCCTACTGCTGGCAGACTTTTGGAGAGCTGAGGTCTCCTACTGTCCCACCAATCGCTTGTTTCCAGATTGGCAAGCCATCTAGCAACCATCTTCAATCCGACCACGATTCATGTTGAGAATCCATACTTGGTCATTTGGTGTTGGTACGTAATATTAGTGAGGTTGGCAAGTTTTCCCGACCCCTTCCGCACCATTTGCAGGATAGATAGAAGATTGTAAATTGGAAGTACTAGCTTGTAGGGAATTCCTCTTTATCAGGTTTTACATTGCCATTGTGAGAGAGCATATAGAATTTGGTTTTCAGATTGAGACCTATAGTTGTCAATATAAGCCATCTTTATTGTTATGGCAAATTAATTGCCTAAGTGATATATATTATACGAGTGCTTGCATCTAAGTTATGCAATAAAGGTTCCATATCTACACTTACTGAAGATTATGGACACTGAAAGTAAGGAAAAAAAAAATCAGGAATTGCATGTTTCAACAATGTACATTACATGAATAATATTTTGTATCATAAGCTTTGATGACTCATATACAGCTTGAAAAGATAAATGACAAAACACCCTGAAGAAATAAGTGTTTTTATTTCTTACTTTCACAAAGATTACAACCAGGTATTTATAACAAAAGAATAAAACACATTACATTCACTGATCCATTAATCATAGAACGGTGGTATTACATTCACCGATCCATTAATCATGGAAGGAGGCTACAGATGTAGGTGGTGCAATTTTTTCTTCTAACTGTGTGGACTTTTTCAACACAGCCCAATCTCAAAACCATTCAAGTCACATAGAGAGAAGAAAAGTTACAAAGAAACTGACCTCGTTTTAAGAAGCTTATGAAGAGGCTGCAAACACAAAATTATTGTCTTATTTTACCAATATGGGGTAAACAATCCTTAATCAAACCAAAAATAGTAACAGTGATAACAACAATAATAGCTTGACTATTGATTGAGGGTTATTAACAATTCCCATAATTCTATAAGAAATAATGTGAGATGGCACTTTTTCGTCACCTCTTTCTAAAAATGTGAGAATTTTTTTCTTTTTTTTAGAAAATGGCCAGTAGCCATTAAAATAGTTGATGCGATGATCAATTAGACTCCGTCAATCAGTGATTAAACACCAAATCAATAAATAATAGACTAATAAATTATTATAATTGATCACTAAGTTAACAAATGATTGACCACCAAGTGATCAATCACTAATTGATCATTTCGAGAAAACAGTCACTTTCCTAAATTTATGAAAACTTCGGACATTATCAAAGACATTAATTAAAAACATACTTTAAATAGGGAATTTTCCCAGATATCCCTGACTTCATTTGGAAGAAACAAAAAAAAATAAAATAAAATAAAATAGAACAATAGTATTCATCACTGGAAAACGAAACTAAAAATGGCCCTAATTCTCAGATTTTGAGTAGAAACGCAATACAGAAACGAATTTCAAAAGGACAATATGAATATGTGGAGATTAATTAATACCTTTCGTCGCACGATTCAACAGATGAATGTAATAGCACCAGAAACAGAATACCCAATCACATTGTCGAACATTCGAACTTATACGAAGGGAAGATTTAAAACGCACCGTTTTACATTGCACGAAAACGACGCCGTTGGAAATCGTTTTAACTATTCTCTTGAGACGACGACGTTCTTGCCATAATAAACTATTCAATTTCGCGTCTTATCCAGATATCTTATCCAATCGCGACAGCCTATACAAGTCCATTTTTTTCTTTTCTTTTTCAATAAAACGAAGTGGACGTTTAATTCTTATAATTCAAAATATTTATGTGTATTTTTTAGAAAAAAAAATATTATAATAAATCACAAATTATAATTTAAATTACACGAATCATCATATCACACATCCTCATTTCTTCATATCTTCCAATAGATACGATTCAAATCCATCACTAGCTCGCTTGTTCACTACATAATCAATTCAGCAAATATCTCTGTAATTCTCGAGCTTTTCTCAATATCCATCAATGGCGAAAGTTGCGGAGACCAAGAGCCTGGACACCATGAGGAGGAGAGTGGCCTCCGTCGCCAACCATCTGGCTCCGGTTAATTCGTCTCCGAATTTCGGCTCCGTCGAGCTATCGACTACGTCAGCGTCGTCGATGAACGACAGCTATCGTCGGATTCATGGCGAAGTTCCGAGTCACCCTGTTGTTTGGAGGACTGCTGGCGACGGCGATTCCGGAAAGGACTTCGTCGACATCGTCTACGAGAAATCCGTCGGCGAAGGAATCGCAAAGGTCTGGTTTTGAATTTCGAGAAAGTGTGGGAAGCTTTTTTGTGAACTTTATATGTTATTTTCGTTTTTGGTAGATCACGATCAATAGGCCCGAGAGAAGGAATGCGTTTAGGCCACAGACGGTTAAGGAGATGATTCGCGCTTTCGACGATGCGAGGGACGATAGTTCCATTGGAGTTATCATTCTTACAGGAAAAGTATTTAATTTCTCGTAATTACTGACTTTTAGAATTATTTTTACTATATTTAATTTCCCATGATTACTTTTACAATTTGTGTTGATGGATTAAGATCTCGTTTATTTGAATTCATAATTCAAGTTTTATTATAATAAAAAATTATTAAAAATAATTATATTTAATTTTTTTATTATAATATTTTTAAATAAAATAACATTTTAATTTAAATTAAAAATTTAAATTAACGAATTAAACGGCTCCTAATTAATGATACGCTTTCTTCTTATTTATTTATTTTGGCTGGAAAATAGGGAACAAAGGCTTTCTGCAGTGGTGGTGATCAGGCTTTGAGAAAGGCTGATGGTTATGTGGATAATGACAATTTTGGTCGTCTTAATGTTTTGGATCTTCAGGTATTACATTACATGTATTTGATATTTAAGATTTTATATCAGTTTGAATTTATAATAATAATAATTGTAGTAGTAATAATAAATATAAATCTTTATTCTGGATGTTCTTGAAATTGAACCTTTCAATTTTTATTTATTTAATTTAAATTTTTTTTTTTTGCTTTTGCTTATTTAAACATTGCACTAAACTCATTTTTTATTACAAGACCTTCTATTAGCTGTAGACAAAATCAAATGCTGAGTTAAAAAAAGTACAAATTTGACATAAATTTGAAATTAAAATACACTTTTTAGTATATCCAAAATACAAGGTTGTTTCCCATAAAAAAAGTACAAGGTTATAAATTAGAAAACAACCCTACATTTATTCAAAAATAGGTTTTCATGTTACTTTTTGTCAGAGCATAAGGCCCCATTCTTTTCGCTGATTCGAATTTTGCTACAGTAAAAAGCTCTCAGAAACAGTCACATCTAACTTTTTTGCTACATCTAACTTTTTTGCTACATTAAAAAGTTCTCACACAACATCACATTTCAACTTGAATTAAAAACTCGAATTAGCGAACCGAACGGGTCCGATTTACCACTTGATTGTGCCTTGCTAGGTTATTGTTAATCAAGTTTTTTGCTGTCATTTTATAATGCAGGTGCAGATCCGGCGTCTTCCGAAACCGGTGATAGCAATGGTAAGCTGTTCTCTTAATCTTTCACTCTTCTTCAAATTCTCGTCTTAATTTTGTGAAGTTAAGACATGTTTACCTTAAAACACTTTCTGGAATTCTAGACATAAAGCCTGTGATATTCTTGAAGGTTGCTGGTTATGCTGTTGGAGGAGGGCATGTACTCCACATGGTCTGTGATCTAACCATTGCTGCAGACAATGCTATTTTTGGTCAAACTGGTCCCAAGGTGATTGCTTATCTTGTATGTAACTTCATTACTGAGCTAGCAGCTAAAAACAACGTCAGCAAGAAACGTTAACTGAAATAAAATATTACCGCTTAATAGAGAAATAACATCTATTACAAATAAAATCATCGAACAGAATTTTTAAGATTACAAATTTCATTTCTTAAGATCTCCTAACTTGTTATGAGATCTTAAACCATTTTTGCTCAGTCAACTAAAATTTCTATTTTAGCACTTACCTGCATCACGAGACCTATATGAGTGCAAACTCAGTAAGTAAACCATAAATAATTTCTACTTTCAAATACTTTTCTTTAACATTTAGGGCCCTATTGTATAATATTAATCTTGTGTTATTAGAACCTCTTTCATATGACCCTTATCATGGAATCTCTTATTCCTCCAGGATTTGGGCCTTCATCGTATTTCAATCAGTTCATAATAGACATAAGATTCAAATCATACTCAGAAATATTTTTCAAATCTCATGAAAACATATCAACAATAACATATATAAATTAAAAATATATTATTGTTCAAGTGAGACAGTGGAAAGTCTACTTATAATTTAAGTGGAAGAATCCTTTTCTCTCTTAGAACCTTTTGTCAAACATCAACGTATCTCTCTTATATATATATAACCTTGATGAGGTCTTATGATTGCCAACAAAGTAGATGACTAACCAGACTAGTTTAAGTACATGTCCATGTGCCATTTTTTTTTTCTTTTTAATAGAACTTGCTGCAAGATAATAGGTGGACACATATACTAAGCTTTACTGTAAGTGCATGCCCCGTAACAATGCATGTGGCGTAGCAATAACACTCACACTTCAAACATTAGCCAAGACATATGCTAAGTAGCTTACTAATCAAGCCTATAAAGTATGACTTGTCAAGCTTGTATTCTCCTAATGACTCTTTCTTCATGTATCATAGACCTACGTGGTAGTTATCAATTCTAATCCAAATTCATATGCCACCTCAAACTTTAATAAAAATATTTATAATAAAAATCCTAATATTCTATTTTACTACCACCTTTCTTAATTAAGCAAACACTATAAATATTCTGGATATTACATTGTAACATCTTGAGATTAATATAGCTTTGTTCATACTCTATAATGGGATTAATATTCATGACATATAAAGAAGTTGTTCTCTTGGTTTCTGATTTTGATTTTTCTATTCTAATGTAAAAAGATGTTGCAGTAGCAAGCAATGAATAATGATACCTCACCAAGTTGTGAATTTTGCAGGTCGGAAGCTTTGATGCTGGTTATGGAAGTTCCATTATGTCCCGCTTGGTAACTACTTGATATCACTACTTCCTCTTAGTGTGAAAATTTGGAAGAAAATAATTCAATTTGCCAAAATAATTGCACTATGGAATTTGGCTAAACAGGTTGGACCCAAAAAGGCGCGTGAAATGTGGTTTATGGCAAGGTTTTATACAGCTGCTGAAGCCGAAAAGATGGGACTTGTCAATACTGTTGTCTCGGTAGGCCAATACCAAGAAGAAGGGAAAAAAAAAAAAAAAAACTGAATTTTGTCTCTTAATTTCATGGTTTTTTTTTTTTTTTTGGTAGGAATTTAGCTTTCGGATAGTTTAATCTAATTGTACACAAAATTCAACCCCAAATGACTATTAATATATCTAATCTAATGTATTATCTACTTGTCTCCAGCTAGAGAATTTAGAGCAAGAAACAATCAAGTGGTGCAGAGAGATCTTAAGAAACAGCCCAACAGCACTTCGGGTGCTGAAATCAGCTCTCAATGCAGTTGATGACGGTCATGCTGGACTTCAGGTGCCTAATCCATCAACGTTTTGATGCCCTTCATAGTTTGTTAACCTGTTGTAAATCATGGCATATGAAAAGATTGGTTTTATGATTTTTCTCACTTTCATTTACATGTGTTTAAACTTATTCCTGTACGCATGATACATGCAGCAACTTGCAGGAGATGCGACGCTCATATTTTATGGGACTGAGGAAGGTAACGAGGGGAAGACAGCCTATGTCGAACGTAGACGTCCCGATTTCTCCAAATTTCCTCGACGACCTTAGTCTTATTTAGACATCCTCAATATTACTTTTCTGATTTCTCATGTGCTCTTTACCAAATATCATATAAAATTGCTCATTTGGTTTCGTGGTGGAGTTAAAGATTTGAAATAAAATGAAATGAGTCTTGTATTGTAACTCTTATATAAAACCTCTGATTCGTTCGTTGTATCCATGCGAAATAAAATGAGCCCTTTTTAGGATTTTTGGAACAATCACCCCCCTAAACTTATCGTGGTTTAACAAATTGTCCTTTAAATTTTTAATTTTAGCAAATTACTTTTCAAATTTATAAATTTGTTACAATCCCCCTCAACTGTGAAGAAAATAGGCGCAATAAAAAGGTTTAAATTAAAATAGAAAACTAAAAGGCGCAATAAAAAGTGGTGGTTCGATTAGGAACTGCCCATTTGGTCATGTTTGGATCTGAGTAGCACCAGCCTGTTATCCTTCCACTGCCGAGAGCGGGAGGTTTGCGCTGCTCTGTGAAACCAGCCTCACGCGGTGCCCTCCACTCTAGTGACCGCGAAACTTGGGCCTTCGCCCAGGTCGCACGGCCCAACTCTCGGCTTGGAACGGGCATGCCAGAATATAGCCACAACAGACCCGGCCCACTGGGCTGAGCCAATGTCCCACCACCTTTAAGCCCCCACTTGGGTGACAAGCCCTCGTTACTGAGCCCGGCGATCCAACACTTCATTCCTGGCAATATAAACAACTGATTTCTCTTCTCATCTAGCGATGTGGGACATTTCTACACACCTCTTGTACTTATTATATAGGAAGGTTGATTTTTTAAGTGCTTCCAGATGCATATTTCGTATGCCAGTGTAAATCTTTCTTGCTCATTTTGAAAACTATTGATCTGGAATTTTTACAGAAAACTCACTGAAATTATACGAAATCAAATCTGCTTGATTATATTTTTCATTGAATTAGGCATGGTGACCACCTTTTAGACATTATTAAGCGAGTCAGATCTTTAATTGATAAAAGTTGCTGCAAAATTCTGTGCTTATTAAGAAAGTGAGCTCAATTTTTTATTCCAAGCTTTTGCTTGAGTTAGATATAACGCATTATGCATATTTCAAGAAAATGGGTGAGAAATTTCTTCAAAATTTTTTATTGTTGCTACCTACTTATGATTTATTATAGTGAATTGAGAGCTTGACAAAAGGAGGAAATATCTTAAACAATAAGGGCTTTTATCATTGGCTTTTACATAAAAATAAAGAGCAACTCCCCTCAAAAAAAAAAAAAAGAGCAGAAAATTGAACTACTTTGGGGGCAAAAAAGACATTTTCAAAATTAAGTAAAACTAGTTTTATTTTTAAAATTCATATAAATGGGTAAAGTTTTTTTAAAAAGGGTATTTCTAATTAATCTGATGACTTAAGGGGGTAGAATATGTAATTCTCTTTTATAGGATTACCTCGTGCATAATACGCAACTTCGTTAATTATGGAATATTTAGGGAACAACTTTTCTTGGTGGATCGACATATTACCATGGACATACAAACTCTTCCATTTTTTACCTTGCTCCTTTAAAAAATTATTGTGCGAGCTAAAATACCCCTAAAATCAAACTAGGGTTTTTTTTTTCTTCTCTTTCTTTCGATCTCTTGCAGTCGCTCCTTGCTCCTTTTAAAATTAATGGGCCATAAGCGATCTACGGCCCAAACTAATGAAACTACACCCAGCATCAGCCAAACTCACTCATTATTCCCGTTCGCTGTTCTTAAGCAGACTTTATAATTTTCTGGTAACTTTGCGATTTTGAAAATTGAATCTCTGCTTCTGAATTACGCTCGCAAATTTCTGTTCGTCAAAAACTTGATAATCATGAAAACTCAAAGCTCCAACGCCCTATGAACGATGACTGGGAACGAGTTCCGATTCTTCTTGTCGTGCGACATCAATCTTCCCCTCACTTTCCGAATCGATCGTTTGGAGGGCACTTTGCCTCCCGCTAAATCTCCTAATTCAGGTACCTTTTCATTTTGAATCCCCAAAATTTTCCCGAGAAACAATCAAATTGAGAAACTCTTCAATTAATTCAAGCCAGAAAATGTTACACAAACTTAGCTATTGGTTTAAAGCAGCGATACTTGTATAAAATTTGGCCATCAAACAATCTCTCGATTGCCCTGACTTTGAAACATTCTAATGGCGTTTTTTTTCTCTCGCAGAAGTTGATTCAACGACAGAGGAGAGAATAGCAGAGCTATATGTGGAGTGCGCACTGTACATTGATGGTGCTCCTTTTGGCCTTCCTACACGAACAAGGTTCCTTTGATTCTTATCCACTTTTTGCTTATTAACATCAGTTTCTGTGTGTTCTATTGCGTCTAATTTTTTATTGGCTTATTTTATTTTATTTTATTTGGTAAGGTTGGAATCTGAAGGACCAACATATTGTTGGAATGAATTAATCACATTAAGCACGAAGTATCGAGACTTAACTGGTCACTCGCAACTTGCTTTTACAGTAAGCTAGCAGTTTCACATTTTATATTCTTCTGTTATTGGTGCTTTATGAGTTGCTTGCTTAGTCGTCATATCCATTGTTGGGTCGTAGTTTAACATTTATGTTCTACACTTCTACTGTTTGTTTGTCACCTCATTTCGTATTACCCTTTTTAGATCGTAATATTATTGGGGTGTGTGTATGTTTTTTTTATTTTTATTTTTTGTTTTTTTTGCCGGAAAGTGTAGGTTTGGGACGTTTCACGCGGGAAGGATGAGAGATTGATTGGTGGGGCAACGATTCTTTTGTTTAATAGCAAAAGGCAACTCAAAACTGGGAAACAAAAGCTTAGGCTTTGGCAGGGAAAAGTTGCGGATGGATCATTTACAACGGCTACTCCGGGAAAGGTTTCGTTGCTATGGCGATCTGTAGATTTGAATCAAGTCTGTGACATTATGGATAGATTATGAATAATACAGTTTATCTACAGGTCCCTAAACATGAACGTGGTGAATTGGAGCGCTTGGAGAAGCTTCTGAATAAGTATGAGAGGGGACAGATCCAACATGTTGACTGGCTTGATCGCCTTGCATTTAAAAGTATTGAGAAAATCAAGGAACGTGAAAGCTCCAAAAATGGAAATTCTCATTTATACCTGGTTGTTGAGTTTGGTGGGTTTGAACATAGAGTCGTTTTTCAGGTAATGCTGGTCTGCGGTTACTAAAGATGAATAGATGATTGCTAGTTCATGGTTGTGTTTGTGTGTATCTTTGGAACTATATGCACATTAAGAAAAAAAAAAGGAAAAATTGTTTGGATCATAGCAATTATAGATATTCAGATAAATACATTGTAGTCTTGATCCTTTTTTACTTTGTTCTCATTCGTGTGACTATCTTTTTACTTTACTTTGTGCATTCGAAATGTTTGTGAATGCTGAAGTGACGTTGTTTTGTTAAAGGAAATGAAACAATCATAACTATTATTTGTCTGGTAGGAATCAGGAGCAAATTTCTTATTACCATCTCCTATCGCTTCATCAAATGAAATTGTCACTGTTTGGGACCCAGAAGTGGGAAAGATAAATCCCTCCGAGCACAAGCAACTAAAGCTTGCCAGGAGTTTAACTCGTGGCATTATTGACAGGGATCTTAAACCAAGCTCCAATGAAAGAAAGTAAGCTTGAAAGTATTCCACGAAGTAAATCTGTTTAGCTCTATTATGTCTTCTAATGCTATATGATTTTGCCTACTCTTGTGTTAGGGCCATACAAAGAATTCTTAAATACCCACCGACAAGGACTTTAAGTGGAGATGAAAGACAGCTTTTATGGAAATTCCGTTTCTCATTGATGTCTGAGAAGAGGGCTCTTACAAAGTTTCTTCGATGCGTTGAATGGAGTGATGTTCAGGTCACCAGTATTTCTTAGAAAATTGCAACTTTTACCACCTGCTATTTGCAATTTAACTGTCATCACTTGCTATTTTACGTTAGGGACTACGAGGTAGCTGAGTTTTTATTGCTACATCAATGTGTTTTCAGGAAGCAAAACAGGCACTAGAACTCATCGGCAGGGGGGAAATGATTGATGTCTGCGATGCATTGGAGCTATTATCTCCTGTTTTTGAAAGTGAAGAGGTTGGTTTGTTCAAGATAAGAATGTCCTTTCCTGTATTTTGATTCTTGTGTTGGAAGAATAATTGCGATACTCAAATAAAAAATTACTGTAGATGATTGGATAATATGTCCTTGTGCTAATACTTGTGGTCCTTTCTCCTGATACGAATTGTGCATTGGACATGGTTTTGGCCCCCTTATTTACCCTCCATATGTCTTATCTTAGATTTGAGAATGCCTAAGTTAAATCCTTGTGCCAGGTTCGTGCATATGCTGTCAGTGTTCTAGAAAGAGCCGATGATGAAGAGCTTCAATGCTACTTACTTCAACTTGTTCAGGCTCTTCGGTTTGAGCGCTCTGATAAATCTCGCCTTTCTCATTTTCTTGTGCAGCGATGTATGTGCTCTATATTGGCTATTTGACCGTGTGTGTGCATATTCTATTTCCATAGAATCAATGCATGACAATATTAGCAGCTCAATGCTTAATTAATATCTTGACTGTGTCTTTGACTTCTGGCAGCATTGCAGAATATCAAGTTTGCAAGTTTTCTTCGCTGGTATGTTGCTGTGGAACTCTATGATCCAGCATATGCAAAACGTTTCTACTGTACCTATGAGATTCTGGAAGAGAACATGATAAAGGTGTGAGTTCTATGTTGACATGTTATGTTATCTTTATTACGAGATACACTAGTACACGACTTGGTGGCGCTATCTCCATTAATCATGAAGTCCTAGCGTAGCTTTCTTGCGCTCAAAAACTTGTTGTCTTTGAAAAATTAGAGCATCCCTAGTAGCTTCATTGCAAAATAGTTCTTAGCAACTATTTCGTGTTACAAATATGGAGCATCTATTACAGTTGATATGCAGAGCTTGATAAAAACAAAAATGGATTCAAGGTGAAAATAATATTTGATTGAACGGTTGTTTCTGAAGTTCCTAACAGTAACATTTTTGTTACAGTTGTCAGCTAGTGTGAATGGAGACGAAGATGGATTTAAATTATGGCAAAGTTTGGTTCGTCAGACTGAATTGACTGCCCAATTGTGTTCAATTACGAGAGATGTAAGAAATGTACGCGGTAATACTCAGAAGAAGATTGAAAAGCTTAGACAGCTACTTTCTGGTCTTCTCAGTGAGCTTACTTATTTTGAAGAGGTATGTTATTTAATTTCAACGTCATCGTCTAATGAACATTTTATCCGTGTAGCTACTGAGGCTTATATATGATGTTCCTGTTTTATCTTATCCATCCCATGCAACTGCTCTGAATTGTATAATTTGGTATATCTTTGTATCTTAATTTCAGCCAATACGGTCACCATTGGATCCTGGTGTTCTAATCACTGGGATTGTGCCATCAGAGTCATCAATTTTCAAAAGTGCATTGCATCCTTTGCGCCTCACGTTTCGAACCGCAAATGGTGGAAGCTGCAAAGTAATCTTTAAAAAGGGGGATGATATTCGGCAAGACCAATTAGTAACTACTACTATTTCTTACTCTCTCATTCACACACTCAGTCACACGCACGCACACACGTGCAAACACACAAAAGCCCTGTTTCTTTTGTTTTTAATTATTATTTTCTTTTTTCTAGGACACATGCATTGACCTTGGTATTCTGTTGGTCGGTTCCTGTAGGTTGTTCAAATGGTATCTCTGATGGATCGATTGCTTAAATTAGAAAATCTTGACCTGCACTTAACTCCGTATAAGGTGCTAGCAACAGGACAAGATGAAGGAATGTTAGAATTTATTCCATCCCGTTCTTTGGCGCAGGTATTTATATATGTGTGCTCTATCTTCCAGGAAGTTTCCCCCTTGTGAAAATAGTACAATAATCTGCTAGTATAACATTTATTATCTCTAAGTCAGATATAAAGCACAAAGAGTTGTACTTATTTGGTTGTCCCACGACAATATAAATCAAATCTTCCAGCACCTTTCGAGAAACCAACTACTTATAGAATTAGTAGCTCTTGTAGCTTATAGTTAACTAGAAGTTAATAGTAACTTAAACTCTGACTGAGGCCCATTTTTTTGGGTAATGCCACTTTATGACAAGATTGTTCAAGGACATACATATACATGTGCCATCAATTTTTAGTTGGACAACAGTCTTGCAATTTTTCCGCAGATTGCTTAGATTTTGTTCCTTTAATATTCAGATTCTCTCAGAGCATCGGAGCATCATAAGCTATCTTCAGAAGTTTCATCCAGATGAGCATGGACCATTTGGTATTACAGCAACCTGTCTTGAAACATTTATAAAGAGCTGCGCTGGCTACTCTGTTATCACGTATATACTGGGCATTGGTGACAGGTAATCGTTAAATATAGGAGTGTGTATTCCATCAACATAAATATGCATGCAAGAAAACTGGAACTCCAAGTTCGCATAAACTTTCTGTGTAGTGTGTACGATTAACTGGGTTCTAATAGTATCTTCATACGAGTAATTTTCTTGCATGTTAATTGTGCTGGGCTGGATGCCAGTGAAGTGCATATGTGAGACTTTTGATCTTTTTGGTCTATAGGCACCTTGACAACCTTCTCCTTCGGGACGATGGGCGTCTTTTCCATGTTGATTTTGGCTTCATTCTTGGTCGTGATCCCAAGCCATTTCCTCCACCTATGAAGCTGTGCAAAGAAATGGTTGAGGCTATGGGTGGAGCTGAAAGGTATTTCTTACGAATAAGTTGTGTTTTTGTAATCGTCTAATGCCAACTTCTTCATATTGGATTTTGAGAGGGTGAGGAAAAAAAATAAAAAATAGAAACGTGATACGAGACATCGACTGGCTGATTTATCTTTTTCTCCTGCAGTCAATATTATACAAGGTTCAAATCCTATTGTTGTGAAGCATACAACATTCTCCGTAAATCTAGCAATCTTATCTTGAACTTGTTTCATCTAATGGCGGGTTCCAACATTCCTGACATAGCTTCTGACCCTGAAAAAGGCATTTTGAAGGTGTGACGCCTTATATTTATACTTTGATTTCTCATTGATTTTTTTTTCCCGGAGTCCTGACTCCTGACTGGGAATGTATTGATGTCATGTAGCTCCAAGAGAAGTTCCGGTTGGACTTGGACGATGAAGCCTCTATTCATTTCTTCCAGGATCTAATCAACGAAAGTGTTAGTGCCTTGTTTCCTCAAATGGTTGAGACCATTCATCGGTGGGCCCAATACTGGCGCTAAATCCCATGTAAGTTGTCTTTTTCATGATATATAGTAGGGTAATATCTCTAGTTGTAAAGTGTTGAGCAATAGAAAAATTGGTCCATGAATGACTCAAATCGTATTCACATGGACATACACTGTACGTAAACTAACCTCAATGAATGGTTTACCTTCTTCTTATCACCGCCACAAGTCTTTGCAAAGTTTATCTCTGGTTATGGTGTGTGGAGATAATTTGAGCTCGAACGGTAGATGGTACTGGTAACCTTCTACAGAATTTCAAAGTGATTTCTTTTACATCCTTCTATTAGGTTTGGGTGTCTGGAAAGACAGAAGAGCCAGTGAAGTTGCGCTCACTGTGTGTATGTATGTATTTTTGTATATAATTACATGTTGACTTTATTTAATGTCTTTAAGGAACCATAATCTCATGATTTCTGTGTAGACTAATTTCCGTGTTTGTTGAATAAATTTTTGCATGGGAAAGTTCCTAAAATCGAAGGTTTTGCTTCTTTTGTAAATACTGAGAATGTATTAAACTTCTTTTGAAATCCCGACCACCAACCGTTGTGCTTGATGTTTGAAGTCCAATTTGACCGGCATATCTTGGCTACTAAGAATCCTGGACAGCCAATATTTTAAATCATCATTGATTCTCTGGACTCCAAAACTTCTTTTATTAAGTCTTCATCTTCTGTGTTCTTTATTGTATCCAATAGTTTATCATATTCCTTTAAAAAAACAATAATAATCATATGGGTCGGCAGGATCTTCGAATGACATGATTGTGTTACTCCAAACTCGGTAGATCTTTTCTATCAAAAAAAAAAAAAAAAAAGCTAGATCTTAACCGACGTGATTAAAATATCTTGTGAATTTGCTGGAACCAGGCACATTTTGGTTGTTCGATTCAAAAGACTGCTTGTAATTTTACGTATAATAAGAAATATTCAATAGTATTTTCTAGCCAAAAAAAATAAAAAATTTCAATGGTAAAATACTGTACTTGTAGATCTATTTCTAGATGGTTCTCTTCTATGGGACTGCATTCATTCATTCATTCATTCATCAGGTGCAGGATCTACCTTAAAACCACAAATAACTATTATGTACTTTGGTTAAAATAAAATAAAAGAAGAAATCAGAATTGACCGCGGTTAATTTGCAATAGCGTTGCGTCTAAATTAATGTCACGGCGACCTTTTTCATTTCATTTTTTGTGATTTAGAGTGTGTTTGGTTCATAGGTTTAAATTATGTGATTAGAATCATTTTTTATTTACGTGTATTTTTTATGAGAGAATACGGTAGCGAATTACGAATTATAATTTGAATTAGGAAACGAATCTAGGTACCAAACAGACGGTTAATTTTTGCACCTTTCGAAAACTGGGACTGAATTTTTGTTGGAAATTGACATTGAATTTTTTTTTGCTAATCAAAATTGACATTGAATTTGAATCACCAACGACTATCTTTTACTTTTTTTATTTTCATTTCTTTTTCTTTTGTCGGATTCGGAGTAATTGCAACTCGTAGGGTCGTTGCATTAAATCCTACGGAACGGAACAAACAAGACTGTCATTCCTCGGTTGGAGAGATTGCACATTTTCATCATTTTTTTTTTTACTTTTTATTTTGAACTTAAATGTGATAAAAAAAAGTGATCAAAATCCGGACTAAACAAAAAGAAAATACAAAATTAATAGAATAAATGCTGATCTAATAGTTAATGATTAAGGTTTTTTATGTTCTAGAACTAGAATATAATTTTTGACAAAAAAAAAAGGATCTTTTTTTTTCTTTGCTAGTAAAAAATGAATCCATTTATCATGGCTTTTTTCTGAAGAAAAGTGAATTCTCGCATCTTGAACCGCTTTTTTCATTTAAAAGAAAATTGAACCGCGAAGAATTAATTAAAAACACAAATAATAAATAAATAAGCCACGCAGTGGTGGATGTTGTTTGGTGGCGACCTCACAATGACGTGGCCGCATGTGATTGGAGGGAAGTCGCAAATATAGCTTGAAGTTTAAGCTGACCGAGGGGTCTTTCGGTAATTTGAAGTTCGAAGAAAATCCGATCTGGTCTCCCCGGCATCTGATGTATATTAGCCCTCTTGTTGACGATTCTCTCCTCCATATTTCCGCGTTGGTTTGAAGCTTCATTCACCTCTCTCTCTCTCTCTCTCTCTGCAATTTTCATCGCGAGATCCCTCTGCGGAAGCTCTTCTAAGGTGAGTTTCGAGCCTCAGATCTCCATCTATTTTGTATTGCGCTATTAGCGTTGTAATTTCTTTTTCTTGTATCGATTTGCATTCGTATTTCACGGTGATGAAACCGTTTGCATTTTCATCAAATTTTTGAATTTCTCTTCTCATCTCGAGGATTTATGAGAACATTTTGGTCTGAATCGAGGTGTTTTTGTGATATATGTATGAACTCTGTCGGGGATTGTAAGGTCTAGGGGTTGTTGGACTGGGATCTCTAGGATTATGCTTTCCGAAATGGACGTCTAATGAAAATTGAATTGTTACTGTGTATTTGAGGTCCAATTTGTGGCTATGAGATGCTCTCTCATGCTCTTTGTAAGATTGTGTCGTTAAATTGCATGTTCGATCGTATCTCTCAGATCTGTCGATGAATCAAGATGAATTTCTCTTAGGAGGCAATTTCACGGCTTTTTATTAGGTTCGGTGAATTCCATTAGGCGGATTTTGTTTTTAGGAGTGTTTCATTTTGTTGATACGAGTGATTGGTCTTTGGATATTTAGGGATCGGCAGCCTAGAAAATGGGGCTGACATTCACGAAGCTTTTCAGCCGGCTTTTTGCCAAGAAAGAGATGCGAATCCTAATGGTTGGTCTTGATGCTGCTGGTAAGACCACCATTCTCTACAAGCTCAAGCTTGGTGAGATCGTCACAACAATTCCTACCATTGGTGAGTTCTTTCTTCCTTCTGAGTTGATGAGAATGCTCATTTGTTATGTTTTCTGTTTATGATAACTGCTTCTTAACTTTTATTTGGAGAGTTAATTGGAACGTTGAAATCACGAATTAGTAAATTTTGAAATTTCACGCAACTATATTTAAAAGCCAACTCATATTATTTGTGCGATGATTATTGGGTGCTGAGACATAATTATTCCTAAATTGAAGTCTGAAGATATGTTTCTGGAATCACAATCCCAAAGTATATTTGTTTTGGTTCTTGCAAATGAATCTAAAGCATTTTAATTACAATTTGGCTACTGAATATAAAATTCTTAAATGTTCTTGAAGCTTTATATATATCAATGTATGATTATTGTGATTATTATGATTAAGTACACATCATTTTGTTCATAGGTTTCAATGTGGAGACTGTGGAATATAAGAACATCAGCTTCACCGTTTGGGATGTCGGGGGTCAGGACAAGGTATGAAATTTTGAAGCTTGTCTCCACACCATCTATAAGCCACAATATTATGTACCTATTTTTACACTAGAATTTGAGCACTTTGTGAACTTGATAATTAAAAATTTACTGTTGCTCTTAAATAAAGCCGAGTTACTTACTGACGTTCATATCCATGGCTCTTTTATCTCCTTTTCAGATCCGTCCCTTGTGGAGGCACTATTTCCAAAACACACAGGGTCTCATTTTTGTTGTGGACAGCAATGATAGAGACCGTATTGTTGAGGCAAGGGATGAGCTGCATAGGATGTTGAATGAGGTATGTAGCTATTCAGTTCATTAAGTCTTTTGATGTGTGCATATATGGTATATAAAATATAACAGTTTCTATTTTCTACGCAATTGGTAGAGGTGGAGAGAAGCTATAGGAATTGTGATTTGTGGGAATTTGAAGAAAAAGCTTTCTTTTTTTTTTTTGTGTGTGTAATTAGTCAAGCAAGGTGGGAAAAAATAGAGATAATGATTCAGCAAAAAAATATGCATGATTTAATACGGAAAGAATTCTGTTTTTTAAATTATTTTGTCACAAGCTGATTCATTTAACTTGTAGTTTGTATACCTTTTGAAATATATTCCCTATCTATAGCATCTTGCTCTATTCACACAGCATTAATTTGCTTTGCGACACATGTTGGTTATGCAAATTACTAGCTGGTTTTGGACTCCTAACCATTGCCGTCCTAAATTCATTATTTTGGTTAATATTAACTGCCCTATGTTCCAACTAAATTTATTATTTTGGTTAGTCCTGTGCCAACTTTCTAATATTATTTCTGACTTGCTTGGTTGGGACTCATGAAAAGTAACTATGTAGCTTGAATGGTGAAATAACTTTTAACTTTATAATTTGCTGACTTTCTAGGATGAGCTGCGTGATGCTGTTCTGCTTGTTTTTGCTAACAAACAAGATCTTCCCAATGCAATGAATGCTGCTGAGATTACTGATAAGCTTGGCCTCCACTCTCTCCGACAGCGCCACTGGTAAGCTCCTTATCTTTGTGGCCTAATGCATCCTGTACTATTATTTTTATTGTCTCTTATGTTTGTCCTTACGTGGTTGTCTAATATATCTAATTGATTTTACAGGTACATCCAGAGCACATGTGCTACTTCAGGAGAGGGGTTGTATGAGGGTCTGGATTGGCTCTCCAACAACATTGCTAACAAGGTAAGTATTTATAAATTATTATTGATGATTTTTTCTCCCCATTCATTTTGCATATTGTGTTTTCTGGTTTGAGATTACGAAAATCTCTCAAATTACCAAATGATAAGATTTTTAGTCACGATGAGTAGCATATAGATAATTGGATTCTCAAGATTTTTACTTATCGGCATGTATTATAAGTGTGTGGGTGTATATTACATTTAATTGGATTTATTCATTAGTCTAGAAAATTATATTATTTTGCGCATTTTGACAGTTGAATTTTTCTGTAATTGCAGGCATGATACTTTTGCGGAGCCGTTTTGTGGACAGGAAATTCTGGATGCAGGGGTGAATATTATCTAGTTTCTTTTTCTTTTTTCTTCTTTCTTTTTTCTTTTTTCTTTTTTTTCCCTTGAAACAATTGAATTGTTGTGTCTGTGGTCGTTTGGGGACAATGATCTAGGATTTTTTTAATGGTTATATTGTAATAGAAGAATGGTCGGTTGGATATGTGCATTGAGCTTTTGTTTGGGTTTTGTTTTAAATACAATGCTGATTGTAATCAAAAACTAATTCGATGCATCATTCCTTTCTGAATTTTACCCGGTATGTGTTGCGATTTCATGTCGACTTAAAATTGTATGTTTACGTTCCCCTCAAAGAAAAAAAAAAAAAAAAAAAAAAAAAAAAGGTTAACGTAGATATTCAATTCTGAAGTAGATGCGATATCACAGTTTAGTTAATATTGTATCCATTGAGATTTAGGTCTTGTATTGGTAAATGCCTACAACAATTTAATTTTCACTTTGAAACGGGAATAGTTTAACGGTAATTCCATATTTGACTATCTTTATCTGGTCATGATAATGTGGTTTATAAGTTTTTTCCTCTCCTTGTGCTTATCAAGTTGACAAGTTTCCTTGTTTAACAAAAGTAAACACTTGTGCGCTGAGCTTTTGAAACTGTACAAAGGGACCCAAATAACTGCGCCAGAAACCCCAACATCCATGGTATCAGCGTCTATCAACTCAAGCAAGCTTAACCGGCCAGGCCACCATGTCCGAAGGATTGTAATGTAAAATAATCTACAGAAGGTTCATTTGCGAATTGCGTTTGGGCCACAAGGAGAGACCGTTCTCTTCTCTATATCCACCTCTAGGGAAAAGTCATTTCCCAAATACATGTTGGCAAATAAATACAACTTCAATTAAAGTTCTGGAGGAGAAAATACCCAAAAGCTTTGCCTACTTTTTGTTAGGACGAGTGGCCGTGCCTTGCTCTTGGTTTTGCTACACACATTTTTTCTTGAGAAGTTTCTGTTGTCATTGTATATTGCCAATCCATGCCAAACCACACTTGAAATCGGCTAGGCATATTCACATATTCGAATGGCAAAGAGTATGTGAATCCTCGATGCTCATTTTCTCAAGGGAGTTTTTTTTTATTAACTGTTGAATCTGATCAAAATCACATCATATTAAAAAAAATATGCAAAACGGATAGTCTCTGATACAAATCTAACGGTTAAAAAAAAAAAAAAAAAAAAAAAAAAAAAAAAAACTACTAGTAGTTCATTTTTATTAGTCCTGTTAGAGAAGTTCTCTTTTTTCAATTCCATTGCCATGACATTCCAAATTTAGTTTGGGACCTTACAAAACTACCGTGTCTCCTCTTCTGGTTCATATTGGAGCTAGGAAAACGTCAATAAAATATCTTCACCTAAAAACATACTTGTTCCATTCATTTATTTTTTTGTAAACATTATTTTCCATGGGCACACCATTGGGAACATTGTAAGGCTATTAATTTCTTCACAATCGTCTAGTAGAGTGATTACAACCTCTCAAATGCCTGTTCCCACGCTACTTTTTTCGCTATAATCCAAATACTAACCATCTCAATCTCACATGCACATAAAAGTCCACATACTAGTGCATTTCAACTGATATTTAGGTTTTGGTTAAAAGCGATTGGAATTTCAAGATTAATAGAAACTAAATGTGTGAGAAAATTAGTTATAACTAATAGACCTTTGACAATGTTTGGCACGAAGGGGGGAAGAACAACAAGTGGGAGAGAAAATAAGAAGGAATATTTTTTTATTCTTCTACGTTGTTTGATATTTATTAACGAACGAGAATAATTTATTGCTATCATTTTCTTTTTATCAAAGTTTCTCCTCACTTTGCTTTCCAATTTTGACGGGAATAAAAAATGTGAGTCCCACAGGAGATTTTATCTCTCCTATTTCCTTTTTCTTCTAAAATTATTCCAACCAAATACATAAACTCAATTTCCATTCTAAAACCCCCCTCACTCTCTCTCTCTCTCTCTCTCTCTCTCTCTCTCTCTCTCTCTCTCTCTCTCTCTCTCTCTCTCTCTCTCTCTCTCTTCACTTTTCATCCCTACCAATTACCAAACATAAAAAGTTGCTCCCAATCCCAAGTGAGAAACTTGTGGCTTCCTATGTTTGGAAGTTCCAAGAACCTATAAACAAACATCAATGGAAGTGTTTAATTTCCACACACTTTGTAGCATTGTCCAAACGCGCCCCATAAAAACTGTCAATCAAAATTCAGCCAACTGAAGCCAAAATAACGTTTACACGTGCAAAGTTCGGTTAGCACAAAAAGGGAAAACGTTATTCACACGCAAGGGGAAAATATTTAGGCAGAAGGACTGATCCCTGCATTCTGTTTTGTCACTTGTCCGTATTAATGCCACATGTATAGTCTTGTACATACTCGCAAAGAATATCCAATTCTAAAATGTACAAATATAAAAGTGGAAAAACATGCCTAGTTCACTTGGAAATCTGATTGGCCACAAAAGGAATTTTGGTCCAGAAAGTGTTGGTTCTGTCAGCTTAGTGGCCATGTCGTTTTGGTAATAATAGATTCTCAAGTAAAAATTTATATATACCAATAATCTATAAAGAACAAAAATCTCAGCAGATTTATGCTGAACTAAAGCACAACAAGATAGCTCCATATATGCTAAAGTATGTGCTTTTCTTTTTCTTTTTTTTTTTGGGTTCCTTATCTTTATTGTCTCCTGACCCAAATCTTCTAACGCCTATAAAATGAACCTTAATAAACAAATAACTTTTCCCCTTTTTCTTGTCTACCCTTTTTACATTACTATTTCTTTTCCCTATTATACATTTTCTTTTTTTTTCATTCTTATACTTTTTGTTCTATTATATATTTTTAAAATTTTTCTAAATGAGACCTTAATAAATTTATTTTTTATTTTAACTAGTTTGAAGAAAAAAAAAGAGAGAGAAAAGTGATGTAGTCGCAAATTGCTACAATAATATTTTTATGTATTTGAAAAGCTTGTGTGAAGTGATAATGTAATCTATTCTTCCATATATAAAGAACGGATAATGTAAAATTTTTTTTTCTCTCTCTCGTTTAATTTTGTAGAAACAGATTCAAGTCCTCTCTTGCCATGTAAATGAGACCTTAATAAATCTGTTTTTTTTTTTTCCCCCTTGCCATGTGTTAAGAGATTTTAGATATACGTATGATATTCTAGGCCATGTATATCCTTCAAGTTCAACCGAGGAAACATTTTCCCCCCCTTTTTTTTCTTTTGAGAAAAATTTTCCCCTTTTGAGGTGTGCAAAATTAAGAAAACGTAAAATATTATACAAACTTTTATTAATTTTGGCTCTAACTTGTGATGGCCCCCGCCATAGAACAATAATAACGACTTCTAAAACACTAGTATTTTCACTATTGCTTATAATTTAAATTTTTTTTTCAGGTGGTTATTTAAGTCAAATTAATCTGTAATAGAACTTATCTCAGCTGCTTTAATATTTGAACCAACCAAAGTTAGTCAAGCAAAAAAAATGAATTACCTTATCTAAAACCAACCAAGCAAATTAACAAATACTTCTAGGAGAGTTTTCAAAGTTGTGTATGTTTTATAGAAATTAATTAATTTTTGTTCACGTGTCCAAAAAGTTTGTGCACTAGTCATGACGCAAATATATGATATTTTATCCCTTTTTTCGTGCGACATAATCCCCGCTGCTATATTCACGTTCGATTTGACCATCACCAATTTTGCTTGCTTAATCTTGAATCATAGATGATATTAATCTTTATGCCAATGCAAGCTAAGATAATATTCCTTTTATAAAAGGAGACTTAAATAATGAGAACGATCCTTTTCTTCTTTTTTTTTTTTATACATCTTTGTTTAATAAAAGTTTTACTTTTTTTTTAAAAATAAAAATGGGTATTTCATCTAGCTAAAACAAATATTACAATTTGAGGTTTTATAAAAATTATCGAGATGGATAAGATAAATAATTCATCACAACAAAAAAAACAGTCAAACCATTATTTCTACTACGAAGAATAAGGAGGATTTCTTGATGTACTCTTTCCAGTCGACATGAACTTAGCTCCGCAAATAAGAACAAATTCGATCGAGCTGCATAAGAAATTAATCTTTGGCTCTTTTAAAATACCCTCCATATCTAGTTCCATATGCATAAGAAAATCATGTGCGCACTTTCTTGTATTCTTTTGCCTGTTTTAATTTTTGACCATCCCAATTTTTTTTTTTTTTTTTTTTTTTAACGAAGAAGTTAAGCTGAAAAAGTAATTAACCCACTCACTTTTTTGTTCTTTTGCCTGTTTTAATTTTTGACCATCCCAATTTTTTTTTTTTTTTTTTTTTTTTTTAACGAAGAAGTCAAGCTGAAAAAGTGATTAACCCACTAGCTATATATTGGAGGGATGGTGTAAAGCCAGCATATTACTTATAGTTTGAGGTACTAAAGTTCAGAAGCCCAAAAAGGGAAAAGAAAAAGGACAACAATCAAAATCACAAAGCTTACTCATAGAGAAAAAAAAAAAAAAAAGTAATAAATCACAAAGGTAATATGTAGTAAATATTCTCCCCGTTCGTGATTCGTAAGAGTGCTTTCAATCAATTACAACTTTGCTTGAGAACACCGTCAAAGTAATTCCACAACATGCCACAATTAGCGGCATGCAAACTTGCGAAGCATACGTACTAGAATTCACGTACATGTACTACATAAATAGAACACAATAACCAAGTCGGAGAATGTAAAACTAAACGACATTTATGAGAGTACGTAGAAACTGATCCATTTACTATTATTCACACGTTTGATCATTAACGTTTATGTATCCAAAGAAACATTCTTATCGCGACATATATCACGGCCAAGAAAAATAATGGCATTCTTGTACCTTATTAGCAAATCATTTTGTTTATAATTCTTGTACTTTAAACAGAAAAGCAAAAACAATGACACCAAAGCTTTCCTCGTGTAATTATTTGCATTCAAGAGTATACCTTTCTTTCTAGAGTTCTGGGGGGAGAAGATTTAATTATTATATATATATCGTTTTTTTGCTGGAAAATGTTTAATTATTGTTGAGTTGTATCTTTCTCTCCCTAGTGGATTTGAGCAATGGAGGTAGAACGCTGAACAAAAACCATCTCCAACTAATTAAGAATAATAACACTTCCTTAAAATTTTAGCATCCAACCTCTAATACTTTTCTCACTTATAAATCAAGGCCCCACTTGGACCGACTTCGACTATTTATAAATATTCTCAAAGGAAAAGATAAATGACTTCCACTTGGTTCCTTTACGTTTCTTAAATTCCTGGTAAGAAATTATACAAAATATATAGCTGCATCAATATATATATATATATATATATATATATTAATGACTATGACTTCACTCATCTTAATCTCAGCCATCCATCTTGATGATAAGGCTGTGTAGACGAATGGTGGGTTGAACAAGAAACGCTGTTCATTCGTTTTCTTGTTCTAATTTATTTCCTTAATACGTCCGTGGACTTGAACCAAAATAAAATTAAGAATATTTTTTAACAGGAAGTGCAATACTATGTTAAAGTGTTGGATGACAATCAAAATCTATCAATTTTCTGAAAAAAAAAAAAAGAAAATTTAAAAAAGTTTGATAATGATCTAACAATTCAAATCTGTGTTAAGAGTTTTTTTTTTTTTTTTTTTTTTTTTTTTTGTACTACACGGAATTTCTCCAAATAAAATACGAAAAAATAATAATAAAAGGTGACTAATTTGCATCTGGGTTTCATTTTGGGTTCATTTCTCCTGAATTTAATTCCTCATTTGAGGTCTATTTAAGGCTTTATGAGAAGCCAAGGACTCATGAGGAGCAAAAAGGTTAGCAGAGTGGCTTCCTCAGCGTTGCTAATCCTACTTTCCTTACACTCCTCAAAACCAAATCCTTCTTGGCCTCTATTATAAAAAAACTTTTCAAATATCACCAAATTAAAGAGATCATATATATAGACCTTTCTTTAAAGCACACAAAAAAAAATTAGCACACACACATATATATACAAGAAAATGGCCCCAGAAGTGCCTGTAGATGTGTTTACAGGCAATAAGGTATCTCCTCAGCTCAATAATGGTGGCTACTCCAAAAGGGCCTACGTAACGTTTTTAGCCGGTGACGGCGATTACGTTAAAGGGGTGGTGGGATTGGCCAAGGGTCTGAGGAAAGTGAAGAGTGCTTACCCTCTTGTGGTTGCAATGTTGCCTGATGTGCCTGAGCAACACCGTCAGATTTTAAGGTCTCAAGGTTGCATCGTCCGTGAGATTGTGCCGATTTATCCTCCTGAGAACCAGATTCAGTTTGCGATGGCTTACTATGTCATCAACTACTCTAAGCTCCGCATTTGGAATGTAAGTAAAATTGAAAAAAAAAAAAAAAGTTTTCTTCCCTGTAACTAGAGCTAATTAACAAATAGGGTTTAGCCTTGTGAAATATAATTTGACATGTGAATTTATGATTGGTTAAAATTATATATGTGTACATATATATATATATATGAATAGTGGTGATATGTAATATTGCTTGGATTAATATTTAACTTTTGTCTTACGATTATATGTGCATGGTTTTATGTATGTGTTGCCGGGCAGTTTGAGGAGTATAGCAAGATGATATATTTGGATGCGGACATCCAAGTGTACGACAACATAGATCATCTGTTTGACACCCCTGATGGGCTCTTCTACGCGGTGATGGACTGCTTCTGTGAGAAAACATGGAACCACTCTCCTCAGTACAAAATTGGGTATTGCCAACAATGCCCCGATAAGGTGACGTGGCCCGCCGAGATGGGTTCTCCTCCTCCCTTGTACTTCAACGCCGGCATGTTTGTTTTCGAGCCTAACCCGTTGACCTACCAGAACCTTCTTCAAACCCTCGAAATCACTCCACCAACGCCCTTTGCTGAGCAAGTAAGAGCCCATTTGACATTATTTTTGCTCATGCTAACCTTAATTTTTATTGAAAAAATAGAGAATTCACCTTTGAGAGTGTATGAATTTAGACTTTTACCTTTTACTCTTAATAAATACTCTTTTATTAGTATAATTATTTGATTAAAAAGGTTATGAATCAAGAGTAATGGGTAAAAATCTTGACTCATATATTTTTAAGAGATATTTATCAAGATTATTATCCTAATTTATTTAAAAAGCAACATAAACACAAGTATACCCTTTAAGCATGCGTAAAGGATATCCATTTGTTTATTGTTAGAATAAAGTGAATAAATTTACTGTGATAATGACTGATCGAATATGTTGTATAGGAAAAATTAAGAATGAAGAGCTGACATAATTATCATTTCGAAACAAATCTTGACTCGTTAAATCCCATTTGCAAGTGGGTTTTTTGGGTACATATCTTAATTATTTGTGTGTGCATGACATACAGGATTTCTTGAACATGTTCTTCCAAAACGTCTACAAGCCCATCCCTCTCGTATACAACCTGGTTCTGGCCAACCTATGGCGACACCCAGAGAACGTCGAGCTAGACAAAGTAAAGGTGGTCCACTATTGTGCTGCTGTAAGTATACAGTCACTTTACATCTTGGGGTCATCTCTTTTTAGTTTTTTTTTTTTTTTTTTGTTCTCTTTCCTTTTGATCATTAACCAGCTTCTCTCTCTCTCTCTCTCTCGGCCATGTATAACAAACAGGGATCAAAACCATGGAGGTACACAGGCAAAGAAGTGAACATGGACAGAGAGGACATCAAGATGTTGGTTGCAAAATGGTGGGACGTATACAACGACGAGTCCCTAGACTTCAAGGCGGAAAATCCGGTTTCAGAGGACGAAACTTTCTCGAGGCCATCGATCATGGCTTCCATGCCTGAGCCAAGGATATCCTATATTCCTGCGCCTTCTGCTGCTTGAAAAGTACTGCTGAAGAGACTTAAGTACTGTTCCAAATTGGTGTGCTTCACCCACTTTTTTTTTTGTCCCCCCTTTTTCCCTAGTGTTTCAATATAAACTCTTTCAGGCTGTTTGGCCTCGTTTCCTTAGTTGTTGAAGTTGGTGAAAGATACTCGTATAGATTCCTTGTTACAGTTTTTCCTTTTGTTGGAGTGTGTTGTGACTTTACAAATATATCCCTAGCATTCAGTAAAAGAAAACTAAATATATATTATGTTACAAAAATGTGTATGGGGAACTTCGTAGCGACATGCATATGCTAAATGTATATCTTTGAAGTATGTGGCACAGTATAATCTTCAATTCTACAATACAAATATTTATTTCTTAGAATATAAATAAATTCTCATTATCAGTTTTTCTATACCAAATTGAAATTGGCACAAAATGAAAATGATCGAAGCTGAAAGAGAAACCGGGAGAAATTTCCACAAACTGGCAGCTAGTTGTTAAGCGATGACATGACTACGAAGAATATTATATAGTGATTGAACTTTTTTATTTTTTTTATTTATTTTTGGTCCTCATAACAAAATAATTAATTTTGCGTTAACGTGAAAGAATCACTTTAATCTTTGCTAAAGTCATTACCAAGTGGCAAGTGGTGTAACAGGACAAACCCAATAGGCCAATAAGATTGGCTGATTGACAATAGAATTCTCTTTGTTCATTGTATGGCTAAAAAGAGTCCTACCATATACGTGGCATCCTTAAATGGGGTCTGGACAATTTTGCCAACATCAGCAGGTCTGGATTCCAAATGGTTCCACTGATTGGACGTTCAGGATCAATCAACACTCATATCATAATCTCCATCGTCAAAGGCTCGTATAAAGTACAAACTACAAGGGCAATCTGTACTTCAGAGAGTTTGACCTTTTCAATTTTTTTTTTCCCCCTGAGTACTAAGCATAATATATATCGCAATACTCATTATATAATGCCGACCAATCAATTGATACGAATGGATTTTGTTAGAAAAAGACCAAAAAAAACACATCTTTTACTTTTTGAGGTTTATTGTCCTTTTCTTCGCAGCTCACTCACTTGAGGTTCACTCAATTAGCGTTACAGAATGAAGTAACCCATGGTTTATGTATGACAGTTTTTCTTCTTCAAGGAGAAAAAGAAGAAAAGAAAAAGAAATAACATTCTAGAGTCTCTAGACCATCCAAAACTTTAAGATATTTTTTGACAGTTTGAAAGTGAGAACATGTCGGTTTGCGAAGCCTCAGAACTTTAACTAAACGCATGACACCGAGAATCAATCAATCAATTAAATATCCATGGGGCTAAAAGCATTCGTACCTTCATATTCCTCATCTTGTAGCTCTGGCTCCTGAAAGCATTCGTCTTCAAAAAGAAAAGAAGCGGCATCTTTGCTTCTCTGGGGCTTTTTGTCATTGATTTCTATCACTGAATTGATCTTTTCCTTGATGCAATCTTCAATGGTTTCACCCGCAACTCCTTGAGACTGCACGCCAAGAAGAGAGAAGCATTTTTGTTGGAAATCCGAGTCGTTGGAGGACAAGATTAGGCCAGCAATCGTTTTCGCCAGGTCGGGAGCATAACTGCGAATCTGAAAATGAAGGCCACCATTTTCAAAACCAGCTGCATGCCTAGAACAAGAAGTTTCTAAGGAAATGCAAGGTTCATGAATAATTCTAGAGAAACAACACCCACTTTGTCTCTAGTAGGTGAGACTAAGAAGTATTACCTTGACAGCATGGGCACTTAAAAGAACTCCAGCATGTCTGTCTCTCAAATCATCCAAAGCAAGTTTAACTGCTTTTTTAGTAAGATTATGATCAAGTTGATTCTTTAACCTTGTTGATGGTGCTATGACCTTGGAATCAAGTCAAGGAATACGTATATTGACACGAAACATAATATATGCAAGCAATAAAGCTTACAATAAGAAGAACTTGAGGGTATGACACAATGCTGGATATTGCTCATTGTATAGATGGAGGACAATATCTATATGGGCATGAGTTGGCAAGTTGTCCCACTCTAAGAAAACATTGCCATCTTGATTCTCAACACTTCCTAAGGTCAACCCGTAACTTCTCCAGTCAATGCTTGTTAGTGCCTTCAGAGACGACTGAGATATTGGACTAGCTGAGAAATCTCTGAAGTACAAAACCTGCAATGAAATCGGTTGTATTATTCAAGTTAAACCAATATGGAGGGGGGAAAGAGGGGAAAAGGACTGCATCAAACGAGTACAAGTATTGCACTAATCAACCTAAAGTTATAATAGACGTGTCCCATCTCTTCAAAATTTATTGCGGTAGAAATTTAGAAGAAGTAAATGGGTCAACGTCAATATACCTCTGTTTTAGCACCGCATGCTCTAAAGCAAGTAGTGATTTGCTTTGATATCTCACTTATTACAATCACTGCTTCCATCACCAGTCCCGTATTCCTATGGTTTTCCACGCGGCATGCAGTTCCACTCCCGACCTTGAGATTCTCCCTAAAAGAGGTTAAAAACTAGTTAACACACGCCAAATGTATATATAAAAGCTTTTAAGCCTCTAATAATAAATAGCATTGAGCACAACACTAGTATGAATACAAAAACAATCACACAGAAACGCAAACTGTCAACCTCTTCATCAAGATTTTGAATCATTAACACAAAAGAGATTGAAGCTGCAATTCTCTGATCTACCCTACTAACTCCTAAACAAGTGAAACTTGAGACGAAAGGATAAACAGGAAACGGATAGTATGCATTTGCTACAGCATGAATCGTTTATGAACTTACAAACTCAGGCAGCATGAGTAGCACTGTTTAATTAATACATTTCCATGCTTCAAAACATAATCTTCAAGGCCTGACTTGAGACGTTCAAAATGTGAGGATGAGAAAGGTAAGGGATTGAATTCATTTGCTAAGAAATGAAATTCTTCTCTTGATCCAGGAGTATCTCCACGCTCAACCACCAATTCAGTTGCAATATTCTGGAGCAAAATGATTAAAAAACCGTGCACAGAATGCGTTATCTCTTTTATGGCACATTGAAAATGCAAGGTTGCTCAATGTCTTTTATGTGCAAAACCGATAAGTTGCAAGTAGAACTTACAGGGATCTTTAGAATGAGCATCTGCAAAACAATAGAAAACATACTCAGTAATCAGGAAAATCCAAATGCTGTAGAATATAAAAGGGTACGATGCATCGCCAAAAGTTAACAAGTAATCGATTTTAAGCCTTTCTAATCAAGCATTATCAAAATTTTGTTTCCAGATACTTGATCATAGCATGACAGAACATCTGATCCATATTCAAAAAAACAAAATTCCACACTATTGCAAATTGATAAAGCAAAATGTAGAAGGTTCATAGAGACACGTTTGACCTTTTGAAAGAAGCGCTTAATCTCTCCCACCAAGACATCCTCGATTTTAACAACTGACAGACACACTTCGGTCCCACTACAAAACAAAATAAGCTATGAAGCAATCATAACTCCAAATTCCCTAAAGATATCCAAAATAAAACTTGAAAGTGAAGCAATTCGCATGCCTGAATTTCACCCCATTTTTGGGTTTCGAAGGTAGCCTTGTCAACCTTCTTGCAGAAACACATTCTTTCGTGTTTACCATGTAATTATGTATCTCATTGTCAGAAATACCTGCAATTTCCACATTCTTTCATTTCAACCTTCAAGCCTTGTTCATGGTCAATCTACTGTACCAATTTCCAGCATTTTATCCAATTCTTTGATAAAGTTGAACAGATCACAGCAGACACTTCATGTAATAATAATCCCAAAAACAAACAGATAATTTTAACCTTAAAAATTCACTTCCAAATTATCAAAAAAAACAACTTAGGGCGGATAAATGATACTCACTTGTTGTTGTGACAGAAAGCACTCCATCTACACAAAAACGATGCACGTCAAAAAGAAACAAATATATCGTCGAACACGAATTTAAATATCAGAAACCGGATTACTTACCCCAATCTGCAGATCCGAAAGCTTCCATAGAAAGCATGATGTTCTGAAACTCCTCCAAACAGCTTCCGATCCCCGTATCCGATACTGCTCGAATTAAATCCAACAGAAATTTCGGTTCAATAGAGAGAACGTTCGATCCACACAAAAAAAAAAAAAAAAAAAAAAAAAAAAAAAAAAAAAAAACCTAAATGAAAATTCGAAGCATAAGTGAGAAAATTTACTTGAAATTTGAACTAAATGTGGATCGGAAGCTGGAGAGAATCTGAGGATGATCGATAATCTGCAAAGGTCTTCGGAGACTCGGCATCTTTGAAACGCAGAGGAAATCAACTGCAATAATAGATGAATTCACAAACAAGAAATTGTGATTGAAATTCGAAACTGAAAAATCGAATTACGAAAGATCTTTCTGGAGGTTGAAGGGCTCACATGTAGAGAGAGCTCGTGAATCGAATTGAAAGTCATTTCAGAGTGTTCTTGAGGATGATAATAGTAAGGACGAAATGAAACTCCCGCGTTTTCCAAATGTAATTTGTGCCTTTTAAAGGGGTCTATTTGGAATTTTGAGCCCAAGTTAATGAACACCCCTTCGGGTGCTTTTGAAGACTTGGGGCCCGTTTGGATTTCCATAAAGTTATATCTAAAAAATAGAGAAAATATTAATATCATTTTTTCTAACACTCTCCGTATTAATTATTTAACGTTTATATTTTATTAATATGATATATTATTATTTAAACTGAAAATGAGATTGTAGAGTTCACATATCAAATAATAAATATAAAGAATAATAAAAAAATGATGTTACTGTTTTTTTAATTAAAAAATAGCAATAACTTGTGAACAATGATTAACGTAATGATAAAGTGAAAACTAGCGACAAGAAATAGAAAAAACGACATCATATATCAATTGCTTTGAAAATTACATATGAACGACATCTCCGGATGAAAACTACAGCTTTTGACAAAATAACAATAAAATATGGAAAAACGGCAAGAAATAAGAAATGATAGCACCTTATTAATAGCGAGAATTGAATAGTAAACGATATTATATCATAAAACGACGACATAAGAAAACGATAATATACATTACTAATTGAATCTAACTCAAGCAAAAACTAGAATCAATCACAAGTAGGTAGCAACAATACGTCTCACCCATTTCCTAAAATTTACATTATGAGTTGAATCTAACGATAAAAAACTCGAGCTCACCTTCTTAATAGATACAAAATTAAAGTTCACTTTTATCCATCAAAGATCTCACTTAACAATGTCCAGAAGGTGGTCGCCATGTCTAATTCAATTAAAAATATAATCAAGCAGATTTGATTTTGTATACTTTCATTTGAGTTTCCGTAAGAATTCCAGATTATAAGTTTTCAAAATGAGCAAGAAAGATTTACATTGGCATACGAAATGTGCATCTTGAAGCACTTAAACCGGCCTTCCCAGTTACATAGTATGAGAGGTGCGTGGAATTAAACGACATTGCTAGATAACAAGAAAAATCAGTCGTTTATATTGCCACGAAATGACGAGCCTGATTGCCAGGCTCAGTAACGAGGGCCTGTAGCCCAAGTGGGGCTTCAAGGTGGTGGGACATTGGTTTAGCCCATTGGGCCGGACCTCCTGTGGCTAACTTCTGGCTTGCCCGAACCAAGCTGAGAGTTGGGCCTGTGACCTGGGAGAAGGCCCGGGTATCGCGGCCCCTAGACCGCTCTCGGCACTGGAAGGATAACAGGCCAGCGTCACTCTCCTTTCTCTTTTTTTAAAGGATATGTTTAGTTGGCTGATTAAATTTTTAATTTGAGTTGAAATTTAATTTTATATGAGAATTTTTTATTATAGTAAAAAAGTTAGATGTGACTATTTTTAAGAGCTTTTTATTATAATAAAATTTAAATTCTAAACTCGAATCGGTAAAATAAATAGGACTTTAAGTGTCACATTTTGAGGTTTGGTAAAAGAAATCGTTATTAACATGAAACAAAACTTTTTACTAGTCCTAAAAAAAAATAAATTCATATAAAAGTCTCTTTTTTACTAGTCGTAAGATTACCTCACGTTTCATGTCTCCTTTCTCTTTTTAAGTGTTACTTTTTGAGGTTTAGGTGCTGAAAAAGTCGTTATTAACGTTGAAAAAAAAAAAAAAAAAAAAAAAAAAAAATTTTTAACTTTTTACCTAAAAAAAATTCATATAAAAGTCTCTTTTTTTTAGTCATAAATAAATTTTTATTTACATAGTAAATTATTATTTACTTTAAATAATTTTAAAATTTATTGTTTACTGTAATTATTTTACAGAGTTAATGACATGTGTTCATTTCAATATAAGTGAAAAAAGAATGTCCACAAATTGTGATATTTGCACATAAATTTGTAATTAACATGTAATAATATTTATATCCTTTGTTAACCACCCCTAAAATTCATTATATAAATAAATAACCACCCATATAAAATATGATATAATCAAAAAAATATTATCTTAATAACCATAAAATGGACAAATATGCAATCTTAAAAAGATTATTCTCTTTAATTATCGCTCTTTAAAAACCTCGTTTAAAGTATGATTTTCCAAATTTAACCTTTAATTTTTTTAATATGTCTTTAAATATTGTACCACTTTAAGATGTGATTTTCCATATTTAAACTTTTTTTTCTTTTTTTTCTTTTTATTTCACACGTTCTTACTCGGTTTTAAAAGTTAAAGGAAAAATATCCACTGTGTTTTGTGAAGATACTACTTTTGCCCCTCTTATTATGTAAATACTCAAAACATCTATTGTGTTTATAAAAACGGACCTAAAACAGCCCCTAAAGCAGTTAAATTTTTTAATGTCATAATTATACTTTCTAATTTATATTAAAACTGTCATTTTAGATATGATTTAATTATTTTAAAAAATACTCAAATAAATATTCGAATGAAAGAAATACTTTACTATTTTAAGAGTTTTTCATTTTTTAAGGTTGATTTCATTTAACATTTTGGTTAATAATGTTTTAAATTGTATTTAATAAAAATTAAGAAGGATAAACTTATTATTTAAAAAAAATTCTAATATCAAACTTTTTATACCATGTTAAGTTACTTAAATAAACAAAAATGACATGTGGTGTAGGGCTGTAAGCCGGCCGGGTTCGGTCGACCGCCACTTCCGTCGTAGCAGTCCAACGCAAGGTCTCGGGAGCAATAGGCGTAATTTACGAGGTGTTCCCCTTGTTGTGCCGAGTGTTACTAAACGTGATGGTTGTGATCATTTCTTTGTTCTGAAAATACTTCCGACAGAATCGACTCGCCATTTCTTCCCATGATCGAACAGACCCCGGAGCCAGGGTCGTGTACCAAGTATAGGCTCGATTAGTGAGTGATTTTGAAAACTCTCAGATCCTTATCGCTGGAGTACTGTCCAAGCATATCTAAGAAGCGGCTGATGTGTTCTTTGGGATTCCTTTTTCTGCCGTCAAAAAGGGAGAACCTCAGAGTTTCGTATCCCTTGGGGTACGGCTTGCGACACACTTCGGGAGAATAAGGAGGTCTATGGACAAAATCCAGGTCTTCGGGAGAGGTATTATAGAGGTGCTTCTCAAGAAGGGAGACCACATCTGTGTGGGTTAGAAAGTCCTCCCTGACTTTCGCCTGTGCTTGAATCCTTAGTTCTTCAAAAACCAAGGCTTCCTGTTGTGCAGCTTCGGCCGTCGGCGTGGGCCGGGCGTTTTGTTGAGTAAGAGCACTCTTCAATTCAGCCACCTTGTGCATAAGGGTATCGAGCCATTTTGCGGATTATTTCCGTGAGCCCATCAGTTGAAGCCTCGGCTCCATCGGAGGCGCCGACCTCGTGGTTCGAGATAGACATCTCCGTTCTCTGTGAGTCCCCATCGAGTGCAGTCTTCATATTCTTATTCTTGGTAGGAGCCATTCGGAAGCCCTAGTTTAGCTTCCCTAGTGGAGTCACGAAATGTTGGCGCTCTTTTGGTGAGGGCCTATCGACGTGGAAGGTAGAGGACTCGTGGCCCCTTTTGGTTCGGGATGACTGTGTTCTTGTCGACTGACGTGGTCAAAAACCTGCTGAGGGCACTTCCTGGCGTCAATGGTGGCCGAGAGGATGAGATTGGCCCCGGCTGAGGTAGGCAAAACCCGGATGACGGTATCCGAAGGCGACACTCGTTGCGGCTTCGGCTCCAAGATAGTGAAGAATTTCTGATGGGGATCTCCCACTGAGCATATGATGTGGGAGAGGAATGTGACCAGTTTATGGAGGAGGTCCCTAAGTGGGTAACGGAGTCGAATCTCTCCGTTTGGATAATTGGTTTTACCTCGTCTAAATTCCTTCATAACCCACGTTATCCTAATTTCCTCATAGACCCAGGACCAATCCAAGTGGACCAAGGATCTAATTGGGTTGGATAAAATGGGTCCGGTCACATTCTTTGGCATGCCAAACCACGGCCCACATAGAAGTCCCCGAGACATGGCTTGGGTCCACGTACCATATCTAAAGTTGTATTTACTAGATCTGGACCGGACCGATACTTTGTAAAATTTTAGGTATCAACAAGAGTCATACCGAGGCCTATAATTGTTTAAAAAATAAGGGAACATAATGCAATATAATATAAACTAACAAACATGGCTTTAACGTACAAAGTTTAGACTTACATTCGCAAAGGTCTGTCTCCTTCAATTTGGCATGCTATTTATTGATTGAAGTGTCAAAAAGGTCTGACTCCTTCAATTTGGCATGTTACTTATTGATTGAAGTGTCAACTAAAGCAAAGGTCTCCTTCAATTTGGCTTGTTATTATTGATTGAAGTGTCAACTAAAAGAGATTCTCAGCCAAAAAGGGGGGAAAAAATGCCAACTAAAAGAGATACATTGGCGTTACAAGTTCGCCACCAATTATTCTTGTGGCATTAAATCAATGATCAATTTTAAAGTCATTGGCACCGTCTTAGAGATGCCAACTCTTTAAAGTGGAAAAATACTAATTACTAGAATAATGTTAAGGAATTGATTGTGTTAAGCACTATACACTAATAAAAAAATATATTATAAAATAATATGGGGTCCATTATTTATTAATTGTATGAGATGTTTGTTTTAAGGGTTCGTTCTTGGTTCTGAATTATGATTTTTAATTCTCTACAATGTTTTTTTCTCATTAAAAATTTAAATTTTAAAAATCAAAATCATGAATTATGGTGCTGAACCCATGAACCAAATGTCTCAATAATGTTTAACAATAGTGGTTCCCCGTAACATTGTTCTAGCCATTACCCATAATAATTAAACATCAAAGTTATTTTTTTTAACCAGTTAAAAATTGACAAATATGACTTACAATATCCTGTTATCATCCTTAAATGTAGGTAATTTGATTGTTGATACGTGAAGTTATAACTAATTAAAAATATAATAATAATCATTAATAGTAATACGTAACATTATTTTTTAGAATGAGTCCACATCTATTGTCTGTACTTTTTTATCTTATTAATGGTCCATTCACTAAGTATATGTAATATGTTACATCATTTAAATTTACTAATTTAATTGAAATAATTGAACATTTTGTGTGGTATCAAAATTTATTTAGAAGGACAACGCACATGATAGAAAAATTTGACAATAGACATGGATTCCTTCAAAATGTGTACAAGAGTTGAACGTGACCAAAACACTATTGGTCTGTTTTAGTTTTTTTTTTCTTCTCTTTATGAAATGGTCGTACTTTTTGTACCGCAAGTCTACTAGAAGTCAACCAAAAAAAAAAAAGAGCTAAATTTAAATTATTCACTAATGTGAGTTAGCTCAAAGTCTCTTGTCCCCGTGGCTCTCGTGAAACATGCTCCCCTTGCATTTCTGAAAAAGAAAGTTCAGTACTTGCACGATAAATGAATTTGAAATGTGTCAATTTTCTCTCCTTGTATCACATTTTTTATCACTCTCTTTGTCACTTTTATATTTATTATTTGACATGTGAATTTTATTAGCTCATTTTTTATTTAAATAATAATATATTAGTATTATTATTATTAGTGGAGTTTACACGTCAAACAATAAATGAAGATAGTGATAAAAAATGACAGAAAGAGTGATGTTAGCATTTTTTTCTCAATAATGAAAAAGTACATTTATGGTGTCAACAAGATAGTGTCCCATTATTTCATGTTCATCATCACATTTAAAAAAATATCAAATAGACTCTAGTGGTTAAACATCACCATAACCATTATAATCCAATTGACTAGAATGTTTCCCTAATCAATGACTAGACTCGAGTTGTTTTTTAAAACTCGATGCATAATGTCTTATTTCTCACTCTCATTAATTGTCCATCCAATTAAATTTAATACCTTATTAATTATTTGTGTTTTTAGCATTTAGTTCATGCTCATCTAATTAGATTATCAAATTTAAATAACATGATAGATAAATAGTGAAAATACTACTATTAAGATATGATAATAGAAACAACAAATATGTTTTAGCCAATAGCATAGTATTTGCTTAATACAATTGTCCAAAACAAACTTATGAAAATGCAATAGTTTTTTCCACAACTTTTTTTGAAATAATGGATTGATTTTATTTAAATAAGTAAATAGGTAACGCAAATACAAAAATAAAAAAAAAAACGATTAAGATCGCTCCAAAAAAAAAAAAAAAAAAGGATGACAAGAAGGTAACGCAAGTTGCCTTGGTGAAATGTGAAGGGGATAAGCACTAAGTAGACAGTCAATTCAACAAAAGGCAACTAAACTTGTTGACTTCAAAAGCTAGAATTGTGTGACAATCATGTGAATAGCCAGCCATTACACAAACCAATCAAACAAAGTTCTCTGCCTCTCTGGCACTCTCAGTGGGGCTGGGGGAAAGAGAGAGGGGATAGGTGCAGTGCAATGCTCTTGTGTCGAAGAGAGGAAAAAAATGAGGAAATTTTTTTTTTTAAGAATAGAAATTTTAATATTATTTAATTTTTAATAATTTAAAATGATACTGTGATCTTTTCACAACTCAAGTTTTATTATTACAGTATTTTTTCTCACAAAAATTTAAAATTAATTTTTTTATTATAGTGTATTTCTCTCACATACACAACTAAAATTCTTAACTTGAGTTGTGAAAAGAACAAGATATCATGAGTTTTTTTTTAATAGTATGATGAGTCTTATTTGGATACAAAATAAAAATGTGCTTTTATATCCTTATAACTAATTTAAGCTAAATTAATTTTTAAAAAGCTAATTAAAAAATATTTTATAAATAAAGATATAAATCAAAATAATAAGAAAATAAAAAAACAGAACTCATAAAACTAAAGTGAAAATTGGAAACCTATCGTCTTCCTCCTCTCTCCCCAAAAACCCATAACCCATATTTTTCATCATCATTCTCCAAATACCTAAATACTAAGTTAAGAAGGAGAGATTTCAAAGGTATAATCTGAAAGGTGAAAGAATCACTATCAAGAGAGCTAATTATCTATTGTGCATGGTTTTGTTTTCAATCTAATTTTAACCAGATCTAACAGAAAAAAAAAACATGCAATATCGTCTATCGCTATGAGATTGTAACATAAAAAGTCAAAAAAAAAAGAGATGATCACTTAACCTTGCGCCTTGAGATCATCATCCTATCTTGCGCTCCCTTATCTCATCCGTATCACTTTCTAGCCCCGCACCTCGTCCACCTCGATGCACTAGACCTGTCTAGGTCATCAACTAACCTTGCAAACCACCAAGTTCAACGTGCATCCCTACCCAAGTTATTGGCACCCTCACTCCTCGCCCATCCCTCTACCACGCCTAGCCACCGTCACAAAAAACCCCTTTGCTCAAGGTGCTAGCGCTTTCTTGTAAGTTGCTTTTGATTTTATTTTAGGGTTATTGGTATTATTAGGCCATACTCATTTCACTGATTCGAGTTTTATTACAGTAAAAAGTTCTCATAAATAATCACATCTAATTATTTTGTTACTGTAAAAAGCTCTCACATAAAGTCACATCTTAACTCGAATTAAAAACTCGAATTAGCGAACTAAACGGGCTCTTAGTCTCTCAATTTTGAGTTTAGAGGCATTTTGATCCCTGAATTTTTAATTATGACATATTAGTTTTTTATTTATGTTTTTTTTTACCGTTTTGGTTTTTGACATTAACATTAACGAACAATTTCTAAAATTTAAGTAGAATTTATATTAAAAATGATTTAGGAAAAAAAAAAGATAATTAGTTACAAATTGAGGGTGTGTTTGGTTGGGTGGAAAGGAATGAAATAGAATGAAATGAAATTCTAATTTGATGTTTGGTTGGATTTATAAGAAATGAATGATCATTCAAAGGAATGGGTCATTCACCCATTTTGAGTGAATCATCATTCCTTCCTCATATGAGTGGAATGACCATTCTAAGTTCTTTTTTCATTTTATTCTATAATTGCCCTTCAATATTATAATATAATTAAAATATATTATATAATAGTTATATATTACAATATAGTATAATATAATATATAATAAAAAAAATTAT
>NW_010362482.1:1493505-1495289 GCF_000414095.1 Morus notabilis
TAATAATATTAATAATATTATTATATTATATATCATAATTATATAATATATTATATAATAATAATTTCATTATATTATATTATATTTTATATATTATAAGGGTAAGTTTGTCAACATGAAAATATTCCTGTTTCATTCTAAAGAATTCTTAAAATTACAATCAAACAAATGAATTAACTATATTTTTTATTTAATTCCTATTACTATTTTTATTCTCATTTTCATTACTATTTCTCCGTTGTAACCAAACACGCCCTGAATTCCTTTGTTATAATTTATGACTTTACGCTGAAAATAAATTATTATTTTTTTTGTTTTTAACCAAAATTCAAAGAGAGGGGTGTTCAACAAAATAAATTAAATATATAAATACCAAACCTCAAAACAGAGAAGACCCAAAAGAAGAATTCAATTTCAACCCGGAAGAAAATTCAATGGATCACGGAAGTCCGTCGCAAGAACACGTTTCTCATTTGGCTCTCGATATCGGAGGTAATTAATGCTTCATCATCTTCGATTTTCTGTTACAATTTTCATGATGTTCTTTTTTCGTTTTATCTTTTCGGCGTTGACTTTGATTTGCCTTTTTTTTTTCTTTTTTTTTTTTTCTGGTTGTTCATCAGTGTTAATTCTTTCTTTCAATCCTACTGTTACATTCATTCTTTTTTTTTTTTCAGGGTCTTTGACAAAGTTGGATTATTTCTCAAGAAACAACGAGTGCTCCAACGGCGATAATAACGAGGAAAAGTCTTGTTCAAAGGAGAGTTTATTGGTCTCCAATGGCGATAAGAAGTGTCCAGTTCTTCAGGGGAGGCTTCATTTTGCGAAATTCGAAACCAGCAAAATAAATGATTGCCTAGAGTTTATACAACGCAATCAGCTTCACCTCGGTGGTATGTAGATTCTCTGTTTCTTTTTTTGACTCTTTTTAAAAAAATATATATATATTTATAAGTTCGATTTGAGCTATCAAAGCTCAAAAACTTGTTCCTGTATATGTGTGTGTATTATTTGGTATTTATCTTATAAGCATTTTGTGCTTGCAAGTATATCTTTCTTCATGCATGCAAAGTTGCAATGAGCTTGGGATAGTTTCCATTATCCTAAACACATCTCAAAATAATAATAAAACAAACTCGGTTAATTAGCCTAATGCATAATTTATTCAATCAGGCGCCGAAGTGCCGCTTATTTTCACAACTCAACTTTAAGTTTTTTATTACAGTATTTTTTCTCACAAAAATTCAAATTCAACTTTTTTTCTACAATAATTTCTGACATAAAAGAGTTCTCACGTAAAGAAGTTGTGAAAAGAACACTAGGCTTTCAAAGTACTTCTTTGCACTGACATGATACAAGTAGTATATTTAATAGAAGTACTGACAAGTATTTTGTTCAGAGAAAAATGCACTCTTACAGCTATTTTAGAAGTTATATTTTTAAAGTTTTGACTTGTGTTAGTAAAAGTATAATTTTTCCTAATCCCAAACTAAGCCGTAGTACAGGGACTTGTTCCCACTTTAAGGGGTTGTTTGGAAATTATACTAAAACTCAAATCATAATTTTGCTACAATCTTTTGTATTTCACAAAGAGTTTGAATTCTATTTAAACTTTTGCTCTTTTGTTTCGTGCTTGAGTTTGCTCCTATTTAAATTCTAGATAAGCTTCTCGTTGTAAATGAAAATGAAGCACTGCAAATCCCTTTCTTCTTTTTTTTTTTTTTTTTTTTTTTTTTTTTTTTTTTTTTTTTAGTTGCAATTTCTTTTTTTTATGTTTTTGAATT
>NW_010362482.1:1495400-1517717 GCF_000414095.1 Morus notabilis
TTGTGTTTTTTTTTTTTTTTTTTTTTTTTTTTTTTTTTTTGAGAAGTTGCAATTTCTCTTTTAGATGCTTTTGAATTCTGAATGTCTAGTGTTCGACGTTTGGTTCACGGATTCAGAACTATGATTCAGAACCATTCTCGATTTACATGTGTTTTATATGAGAGAAAACACTGTAACAAGCCACGAACCATGATTCGAACCATGGCACGAATCCTCATACCAAACACTAAGTCTACTAGATGATTGCAGGCTGCCAGCATGGTGGAGCTCCTGGCAATGAAAAGCGTATTATTAAGGTAATAGTAGTTTTTGAGATTTTGATGTCATGATATTGAAGAGACTGTCTAATTATGCTGTTTTTCATCTGGATAAAACTCTTTGTATTTTCTTTTGACAAGTTAATTTTAATGAGAAGGCCACAGGTGGAGGGGCGTACAAGAATGCAGATCTCTTTAAGGAAAAACTTGGAATTTTCCTTGACAAGGAAGATGAAATGGATTGTCTAGTGGCCGGGGCAAACTTTCTGCTTAAGGTGGGATTCTAGTACCACATTTCATGTACTGGTGTACTGCACATTATGGTTTTATTTGACTAATAAAGTTGGCCCTTCGATCATTCTCTGAGCAGGCAGTTCATGAAGAAGCCTATACTTACATTGACGGTCGCAAGGAGTTTGTGCAGATTGACCGTGATGATTTATACCCATATCTGCTTGTCAATATTGGTTCTGGTGTCAGTATGATCAAAGTATCTTCCATGCATTAATTACTCCAGTCACTTTAATGTTTCGCAGATCTGAATCTTTCTAGGAGTTGATAATGGTACTGAGTCTTGTGCTTGTATAGGTAGATGGGGATGGCAAATATGAGAGAGTGAGCGGAACCAATGTTGGTGGTGGAACCTTCTGGGGTTTGGGAAGGCTTTTGACGAAGTGCGAGAGGTCAGTTATTCTTCTGCGTAGTTTCATAGAACGACCAATATTCACCATTCTGTTGATATTAATTTAAGGACGCTATTACCTGATTTTTCATATAAAAGACTGAATATGTGATTCCTACCGCAGTTTTGATGAGTTACTGGAGTTAAGTCATCGAGGAAATAACCGAGTGATAGACATGCTTGTTGGGGACATCTACGGTGGAATGGACTACACCAAGGTATGCGATGGTGATGCGAGTTTTCTTTTCTCCCGTCTAATTTTCCCATCCTGGGTTTTGTTTGCTGCAATGTGACTTTTCTAATTGTTTCAGTTTGGTCTTTCATCAACTACTATTGCTTCTAGCTTTGGCAAGGCAATTTCTGACAATAAGGAGATTGAAGATTACAACGCCGAAGATGTTGCTCGGTCCCTCTTAAGAATGATTTCAAACAATATTGGACAGGTCAGATGCCTCAATTTTTGCATGCAAGAAATAGAAACCACTGCTAACATTCAATTTGGTGATATATTATGAAATAATGAACATGTCTCGGGGGGAAAGTGGCTTAATATTTGTCTGATACTGAAATCTTCCTTTAGATCTCATACTTGAATGCTCTCCGCTTTGGACTCAAGCGGATATTCTTTGGAGGGTTCTTCATCAGGGGTCATGCTTACACCATGGACACAATATCCGTTGGAGTAAACTTCTGGTAAAATGAGAATTATTTGGTTTTTCGATATGACTGCATTTTGTTATAATCTATGTCTAGTATGTTTCCTCGTATGGCTGTTCATTACGACATCATTTTTTTTTTCTCCTCCCTAATATCTTTTTTCAGGTCTAAAGGTGAGGCGAAAGCTTTGTTTCTGAGACACGAAGGATTTCTCGGAGCATTGGGTGCGTTCACGAGCTATGAAAAGCATGGCTTTGGCGACTCCATAGTTCGTCAGTTGGTACAACAATCCCCCCTAAGCGCATCTCACGCAGGGTACAAGATTCACGGTCCTCTAAACGGGGAATGGAATGATAACGAAAGTATAGAGTGTAGTGTTTATGTTAATTAGAATCTGTATCCACTTCTCTTAGTATTCGGATGTGGGGCGATAAAAGGGGCAATCTCTGGCTGCCTGTGTGCACCCTTTGCATGTCCAAAGGGGCCGAGGCTTGGTTGACATATATAAGTGCGACGTAGTTGAGAGTTAGAGATAAACTGTAATATATATATATCACTCGAAAATCAAGTTATGAGAGAGAAACAACTCTTTTACGAGTAGACAATATGTTTCTTTTGCTTGTTTGTAACATTATCTCTATGTTTGTAATCCTTTTTGGTTCAAGATATTTTAATTTTGCCTTGTAATTCAATAAATGATTGGGCTCAAAATTTTCTAATTCTGCCTTTTTATTCAATAAATTCAATCATTTATCACTTAATAGTCTGCCACGCAAAGTGCAAATATTACACACACATATTTACATATATAGAAATATACTTTTATATATTTAAATGTGTATATACACGTTTATGCATTCTGACGTATGTATTTATTGAACCAAATCCCCTTTTCAGGGAGAAGTTGAAAGACAGACTCTTCAAAAACATAAAAACAAGAATTTTTCAGTAAATTTGGATAATCACTTGTAGCATCTTGAGATGTCAATAAAACAAGAGGAAACTAAAAAGAAGAAAATTAATTTCCGTAATCTTTCAAACGTTGGCATATCTGCTTAAGAACCTAAAGAACAAATCAATTGGCACTCAGTAGCCTCCTGTGACATTGCTTTGCATTGCTCCTACGGAGAGCCCATCTTTTTTTAATATCAGAAACATTATCAATTTCAGAGAGTAAATCTTCAGACAATTCAAACTCTTTGTTAGACTTTTCAGGGCCTAAATCACCCCTGATTCTCGCAGCTTCAGCACGCAGATCATTTATCAGCATCTCTGTGGTTCTGGTGGTAATACCTCTCAGATACCACGAAATGGGCGGAGGCGGAACGATTGCCGGTTGAATCAGCTGCTCCAAGCTCACCTTTGATCCAAGCCTTCCTTTGCCTCCAGTGCATGAGCAATACTCTGACCACGACTTAGGCTTCAAGGGAAAGCATAACTTCTCATCAACAAACAAAGGTTCCACTCTCCAGCAACCTTCAAATTTTTTCATAAACCCCGTTTTCACTTGCTTGAATTTCATCTGACAAGGACGGTTATTACAGAGAAAATGAGACTTAATTTTCCCATTACATAATCTTTGTAACAAAAGTGCGGTCAATGCAACATAAAATGATCTTATCCTAAACCTCGAGCTTGTTTTAACCCCTGCGAGTTTCTAAAGTCAAAGATTCGGTAATTTGGCCGAACTTATGATTTGAAAGACTCATGGGAACAAGTAGAAACCTCAATTTAATAATATCATTGTGAAATCAACAAGAATAAGTGAAGAGTCCTTACTGAGTGATCTTCTCTATTTTGATCAACTAAAACATGAACGGCTATGGTTCCTGACCACCAAAGGAATTTCCACAAAGCTGCTTGCTCTAACTCAACCACCTGCCTATGACCTTCATCGACCAAAACTTTTCTGGATATCACTTCCTGGGAAGATAAAAACTTATAAATTCTTGCTCTTCTTCTTTTAAACTTTGTTTAAGATCATAAGCATAAAAAAAAGATTAATAGAGCAATTATTTAAAAGGTTGTGATACAACTTACCTTAATATTTTTGAAAACTTTCTTATTATCAGGGTCAATCACGATATTGAACACTGCATCAGGAGGCAACCCAACATTGACATTCACTTTGAGGTTGCAAAGAGAACCTTTTGGTACACTGACCTGCCAAGAGTAACAACATTTTTCACCCAAGGGACCTTGATCTACATATATTCTAAGAAGGAGCAATAAAAAATGTAAAAGAAAGGACCCTTTAAAACCATCAAAAAACACTCGGGGAAAAAACATTAACAGAACTGAATTTATATACCATGAACATTTCCAACGTAAATACAAATGTCAATGCTATATTTAACACTAAAAAAGATGAAAATAGTATATTTGATATTTTATTCTATTTTATTTCCCAATGCATAATGCAACGTCAAATGCTATATCTACTTTCGTCATACTTACTAAGCTTTGGAATTTGAAAAAAAAAAAAAAAAAAAAAAAACTTTAAATTTTTAAACAATTTGAAAAGGACAAAGTTCACTAAATGAGAAACTCAATACATAAACCAATAGCTACCAAATGTTAATATTTAATATAAGCTGTACTTAGTGCCAAATTTGACATTATGTAACAAATTTAGGATAAAAAATAACATTATGTCAGAGTGTAATTTTCTTACTCAGATGCTAAAATTTAAAATTGGCACGCTGATTTAGTATTACATTTCAGATGCTCAAAAATACGGGAAGTGCAATAACTGAGGTTATACATGCCCAAACCCAACTAAAGACTGATGATCTTTTAAGTGAAGTTTTAACATATATTAATGTAATTAACCTTAGGCAAAATTAACCGGAAAAAAAAAAGGAAAGGAGAACATTCCTCACCTTTATTTCTGAATGTTGATCAGCCCACGAAGGATTTTCTCTCCATGCTTGCAATTGCTTCTTCAGATCAACATCAGAAAAAGTAAGTGTCCTTTTTCCCCTTTTACGGTCATAGTTCAGGGAAAAATGTCCATCATCTTTTGCAAATCTCTTGAGCTGTGACTGAAACAAACACAATTTCTTCTCACTCTAAAGCTATAATCAAAAACCCATTAGCCAAATTGAAGATTTTTTTTTTTTTTTTTTTTAACCAAAGTACTTGCCTTGAGAGAATTTTGAAGCTTGTGAGGTAGTTGCACCAAAAATTTAGGAACTGCCATGTTAAATTCCTTGGAGCTTCCATTTCTTTCCTTTTCTTGAATTTCTACACTTCTTCTTTTCATCTCAATCTTAGCCATTACAACTGCACCAATTATCAAGTGCTTTAATAAATATCATATAATAATAATAATAATAATAATAATAATAATAATAATAATAATAACGTCTCATTACTTATAGGCACTGAAATCCAATAATCAAGGAAAGAGAGAGCTCAACGGCAAATGAAACAATAATCCAATTATTTTAACCGGGAAATATATAATTATTCAGAAAAAAAAACCCAAGAAATATATAATTCAAGGAAATTCACTTCAAATATTAAAAAAAAAAGGAAAATAACTTACCAAGCTGGTGTTTTAATAGGAGGAATATTCATTCCGGTGTTGATTAATGAGGAAGCTGAGTACCAGATTCGGTGATGGGTAAGGAATTACTTTCGGAGAAGACTGTCACGTGACACACGTGGGCAATACGGAAAGTGCTAAAACAAAAGTCTCCCACTTGTTACACCACGCCACGGCTTTAACGATCTTCTATCAATGACCGTTGGATTAGAAAAACCGAATCTAGCGGTGATCGGCAAAAGTGTATCGGCCCCACGTGCGAATGAGCTAACGACTAACGACTGGACGAGGTGCGACGAGCCAGGTCTCTGGGCCGTTACGCGTCTCAATTGTCGTTTTTATTATGTACACTGTTGTTGTCGTTTGTCAGTGAGTGTGTCATCTAAAATTGAATACAATGCTGTCGTTTAATAACGAGCGTCGTTTCCTTAAAAGAGAACGAGCATCCTTTCATAAAGTATTGTCGTTTATAAAATTTTTGAGTGTAACGCAGTTCTCTATACTAAAATGAGAGTGGCGCCGTTAATATGTTAGAGTTAGAGTTGCAAGTTTGGACCCTGTTAAATGGGTCAACTTGAGGTCCGGCACGATTTAATTCTAAATTTTTTAGGAAAACAGTAAAAAATAGGCCAATATGAAAAGCTTAAGAAAGTATATAGGCTAATTTTTAGTTATAGAAATTAATAGGCCATAACTTGTCAAGTTATGGTTCATAACCAGATAAGTTATAGACAAACTTGTCAAGTTATGGTTCATAGGCAGACAAGTTATGGACAAAAACTGTGAATAACTTGTCAAGTTATGGTTCATAACCAGATAAGTTATAGACGAAAACAGTAATTTGGCATATTTATTAACTTATATAAATTATTGGCCTATTAATTTTAATTCATCTCAAGTCTTGGCCTATTTTCCTCTTTCTCCCTATTTTTTAAGTTTAGAATTGGGCTGGGCCAACCTTCTCTCCTTTAGGATCGATCCAACTCGGTTAAATATTATATTTTTAAAGATTTTTTTAAGTACCTTATAAAATATCGAGCCAGGCCGGCCTTACATTTTTTAAGCTTAGGGTCGGCTAAGTCGTCTCTCTCTCTCTTTTAGGGCCGGGCTAAGCCGACTCTCTCTCTTTTAGGGTCAGGCTACTGGCCGTGCGTCAACAAACTTACACCTCTAGTTATAGTTAGCTTTTCATAGTCTCTTTCATTTTTCAACATATTTTCCTTTGCAAAAACCAAAAATTCGTCATTTCTTGAAGTTATCCTCATTTGTCGGATTTTTTTGTACATGGTTCATGTCATTTCTTAGGGAGTAATCTTGACAAATACTTTAAAAGTGTATGGGTCTGAATTTTTATCTTTTACCCTTGATTCATAACATTTTTAATCAAATAATTACACTTACAAAATAGTATTTATTAAAAGTAAGAGGTAAAAATTTAGGCTCATATACCCTCAAAAATAAATTCTCTATTTTTTTGTTCCTTAGGTCCTTTAAGGGTCGGCTCAAGCCATTTGAGGACTGTTCTTATCCTTATTTTATCCCCGTTTTGTGAAATATTTTAGATTTATTGTTGCGTGTAGATGCGCTTTCAAAGTATTCAATGATCCATAGAGAGATGTTCTCGTTTAAAACGTTCTAGTTGTTTTCATATATGATTTTATTTTTCTATTTTATTGTCGTTCAAGTAAAACAAAATTTGAAAACCGCAACAAATCTAAAAAGATCTAAATTATAAAGTAATTAGCATAAATAGTCCTCAATTTATTTAGACATTTTAAAGCCTATTTGGTTGGAGGATTCGTTCTCTGATTCGAATCATGGTTCATGGTTCGCTACAGTATTTTCTCTCACAAAAAATACACGTAAATCGAAAATAATTTTAATCTTATGGTTCTAATCTATGAACTAAACATGCTCTTAATCTCTATTTTTTTTTAATTTTAACGAAACAATCCACAACCTTTTTTAGACTGTTGCAATTCATACCTTTCCGTCCACGACCGTTAATTTCTTCACAGAACATACCACGTGACTTCTCATGTCATGTGAGCTTCTGCGAGGGGATATAATCGTAAATTGGCTATTGAACACCCACCACTTCCATGGCCGGACCCAAGCTTGGATCTTCCCTTTACCGAGCCAAACGCACCACTTCCATGGTCAAACCCAAGAGAAACTGTCTATGCAGAGTTGTACAGAGAAATTTAACAAATATACTGCAAATTAAAATTATTTTTTGACAAGGCTCTAATACACACGGAGAGCATCATTCTAAAATAAAATAATTTCACGTCACTTGAAAAGTTCATTTCCAATCCATTTATTTTAAATTTTACTCTACAAGGAATATTCTTAATATATTCCTTTTTTATTTTTTTTTTATATAATTCCTAACCATTTAGGTGACGTTTGGTTCATGGATTAAAATCATGAGATTATAACAATTTTTGATTTACTTGTATCTTTTATGAGAGAAAATACTGTAACGAATCATGAATCATGATTCGAATCAGGGTACGAATCCACTTACCAAATGTCACATTAATCTATTTCACCAATTACGTACATATATTACATATTAATTTTGCTTCATTTTAACTAAAAAATATTGATTTAACCAAAATCATGAAAATATAAAACTGGGATAAAAAAGAATAGTTTGCGTTTCTTTGGTGGCAAAATGGAAAACATTTTAGTCAAAATTATAAACTTGGAGAATAAAATAAGAATTTTAAATAACATTTGGCCTTTAAACTAAATTTTTTTTTAAAAAAAAGTACGTTAATTCTAACGCATGGGGCACGTCACTGTAGCTATGCGCCAGCCCTGACAGGCTGGCGCACAAATCTGGCCTAGGGTTAAAGATGTTCCTGCGCCAGAAGTCAGCCCTCAGCGCTGGGTGGTAGATGGTCAGTCTCTTAAAATATTTAAGGCCATTTAATTCGTTGATTTGAATTTTTAATTTAAGTTGAGATTTAATTTTATTTGAGAACTTTTTATTATAATAAAAAAGTTAAATGTGACTGTTTCATAGAGTTTTTTAGGCCTCGTTCATTTCACCGATTCGAATTTAGAATTTGAGTTTTGTTACAGTAAAAAGTTTTAAGAAACAGTCACATTTAACTTTTTTCATAACAGTAAAAAGCTCTCACATAAAGTCACATCTCAACTCAAATTAAAAACTCGAATCATCAAACTAAACGGGCACCTACTGTAGAAAAGCTCAAATTCTAAACTCAAATCGGTGAAATGAACGGGACCTTAATCCCTCAACATTCATTTTTTTTGACAATTTAAGTCCTTGTCTGTAAAATTAACAACGCTTTCTAAAATGTAGTCTAGATAATCACATCATTACGTATAATAAACAAAAATTCATAAATAGTTAGAACATGTGTAAAATATTATAATTTTTAATTGGTTTGAATAATAACAGAGAGAAAATTTTGTATATACATAGTTTTTTTATATAAAATTCTAAATTGCTTTGTTAAATGTCAAAAGTCGTTCGTTAATTTTATTGTCAAGACAAAAAGGGTTAAAAAGTGAGTTTAAGAACTAAATATGCTTAAATTAAATTTAAAGACCAAAATATCAATACACTTAAAGTTCAAAGACTAACAGAACTATTAAAGTAGAAGTGATTAACACAACTAAAAAGACTAAGCTGGATAAAAAGAAGTATTAAAAAAATATATATCATAAAAGATGAACAACAAAATCACTAATTCATTTGGTTCTATTTAAGGACTTCAACCCATAATTTTAATACTGCTCACTCACAAAAAAAATTTTAAAAAAGTTCTCATTAATAATTCTCTCACAAAATTTAAATTTAAAATCAAAATTAATAACCTGAATGCTTGAATTAAATGAATCATAAATCAATAAGTGACATTTGGAAAAAAATAAAAAAAAGACACGGACGGCAAAAACGATAAAAACTATAGTAGGTATTAGGTAAAGAATACCTGAAAACTACTTAAAAAAGAAAACAATAAAAAAAAAAATTGCACATGGCAGCATCCTTTGGAGAACATCTGAAAGAGACTAATTATAAAAACAAAATAATAATAATAAAAAAATCTGAAAGAGACTAATTTACAAAAAGAAAGCAAAATTTCCAACGACATAAATGAACAAGAAAAACGACGGAAACAAGAAAACGGCCTATAGTTGGAACAAATCAAAAAATAAAAACTTATAACTCGTTTGGTTAGCGCATTTAAATAAGTGATTTTAATTCTGAATTCAAATTTTGTGAAGTTACTATTGACGATAATTTTTTTATGAGAAAAAAATATTATAACATAATCAGAATTATAAGTTTAAACAACGAATCCTTAAAAATCACAGAATTCACGTCCATTGTGAGAATATAAATTCTGAAAACAACAACCATCTAAAAATAACAACAGAGTTTAATGATGGACCGTGGACTCAATGGAAAAACACAAAAATGACAATATGGTAAAGACGGAGTCAATCAAGAACAAAATCAGAACAACAGACGACATGACAAACATGACAAACGACCCCAAGTTATAGAAGACAGAAAGTTCGAAAAATACATAATTCAAAAGAAAAAAACAACAACAACAACAAAATGATAAAATAAAACTAGTAAACAACCGACAATGTGAGATACAACTGGAAATTGTACTGCCTTGGTGTGTGCAAAACTGTATGCCCGTTTGGTATATGGGTTTAAATTAGTAATTTTTATGAGAGAAAAATACTATAATAAAATTAAAATCATTAATTTAAACCCATAAAAAACCCATATACCAAACGTTTTCTTCGAGTATAAACAAGAATGACGAACAAAAGATAATTCAGCGTCTCACAACATAATTTTCTTTTCCACATAAATAAAGCCCACAACATTACACTCAAACGACTACTACGGAGCCTAAACAGTCACATAGAAAGCCTAATTAACATTTATGAAAAGTAAACGTCGCACTTGTATCCACGCATTATAATGCTCTTATATGACGAGAGAAAAATACCAGACGCCAGAAGACGCAAACCAGATAAATACATAGCAAACTTCTAGGTGGTTTATCAAACTTTGCGGCACACATCACCTTCACAAACATATCCCTCCATTGTCGTCGGCTCATCCTTTGCCTCTTCATTTTTTTCCAAAGCGCACTTTGGATGGAGATCAAAATCACATTCCCCACAGTAGAAGGACCATCCATGTCCTGTTTCATCACACGCATCACAGCAATATACATTGCGACGAGTAAGTACAAGCTCGTGTTCATCATGGAGCTCATGCTTCAATTTCTGAGGCCACCCCTTTGCCTGTTCTTCAGCCTGTTCCTCCAAATGCTTCAGATGTTCTTCAGTAAATGGGTAAGCATTGGCCCCATGAACGCCTATGAGATCTCGCGCTTCCTTTGTGACCGTTCGACCAGAGGAGCCAATGGCTATAGCTGCAGGAATGGCTTCAATTTTGAATTTGCGGTCCAAGAGTTTCTTTCTCTCATCACCATAAGGAAGGGCCAGCCAAGGCATGCTAGAGAAATATTCATCGAAGGAGGACTGATCACTGTCGCTTGAGATGAAGATCACTTCAAATTGATTGTCTTTTTCTTTAATTTCATGATATATCTTGTTCAGCTTAGGCGTGAATCCACGGCAAGGTGGGCACCAGTGAGCTGAGAAATAGAGCAGAACGTTCTTTCCAACAAGTTCTGACACGGGTACCTAATCAAAGGCAGGATTGTATATCTGAGTCTTACAATATACCATACGTAACTGACAAGAAAAACTATTAAGAAAAAAAAAACACACACACACAAATTTAGAGGTAGAAGAATGAAGCAAGTGTACCTTGGAATCATTCTTTCCAATTACAAAATCTTTATCTCCAGAAACCAACAGTGACTCCAATGTCTGCGATGCTTCTTTCGCTTTCTCAAACTCGGCAAGCTCGGCGAGCTTCTCAGGTGTGAAGGGGTAGGCGTCAATGCCATGTTCTTCAATGCGTTCAGCTACATTGGGGTCCAAAGTCTTGCCATCTGGGCCTATTATAACCAGTGTAGGAATGGTCTCGAGCTCAAAGTAACGCACAAGCTTTTCACAGCTTTTGTCCTTGAAAGGCAAAGCTAACCATGGCATCGCCTCAAACCCTTGTTTGTGCTCTTCTTCTTCATAGTCCAGAGGTATTAAGACAACCTCAAAGTTCTCACCTTTCTCCTTGAGTTTATTGTAAACATCCACAAGTGTTGAAGTAAATTCAACACATGGCTCGTGAGAACTCATTGAGAAATAGAGGCCAACCATTTTCCCTTCGAGCGCAGACACTGGAACCTGTCGATACATACATTAAAAGATCATCAGTTATTTCATTCACTTAATAAAAATAAAAAGTAGAGCTAGCCCAATAATGTTAATAACAAAAACCTTTACCTGATTCCCGTTGTTTGAGACCAGATAATTACGAGAGCGAGAGACCAAGATAGAACTCAAGGATTGATTCCTCTTTGTTGCCTCTTCTACCTCTTTCAAGAAGTTGATTCTTTCACAGGTGAACGGATAGCCATCAACTCCATATTCCATCACAACCATAGTCCCATTCTCAGTGGTAACCTCACCATTCGAGTCGATGATTACAAGATTAGGAATCCCCCTCACTTTGAACAACTCCTTCAAGTGCTTCCTTGTGTCCGAATCAGAAAAGGGGATGGCAAGCCATGGCATTTCAGAGAAGTAGTCATTGAATGACTCCTCATCTCTATCAGAAGACACAAACACCACTTCAAAGTCGCCTTTCGGTGCGACTTCTTGGTAGACTTCAACCAACTTGGGAGTGAAACGGCGGCATGGACCGCACCATGATCCAGAAAAATATATTGCCACTACTTTCCCACTCAAGCTACTAATTGTAACCTAAAATCACCAAAAGAAAAAACAACAAAATTTTATCAAACAATCAAAAAACCTTTTCAGACTAGTACATAAACCGAGATTGAAAACCATCTGATCAGCATCGAATTGGTTCCTTCTACCGTTTTATCCAATTAAAATTGTAATCAATTTGAACCCAAAGCCTTACAATGAAGCCAGAAATGTACATCGAAAACCATCTGATCATCATAAAACAACCAAAATAACCAGAATTTGGTCGATCATCAATCAAAACACCTTCTTTAGACTAGTACATAGACCTTAGAATGAAGCCAGAAATGAACATCGAAAATCATCTGATCATCATCGAATAGGCTCGTTCTACCATTTTATTCAATTAAAGTTCTAATTCAGCATAATATACGAAAAGCAATTAGGTAATCAAGTTGAACATGAAAAAAAAAAGAGCTAATTTTAACCTAAGAACATCGAAAATAATTAAAAAAATAATAAAAAAACCGATCAATCAAAGAACTTCCTTAGAAACAAGGACTTCCTGTTATAATCACAAACAAAGCAAAAACAAACGAAAATCGAACAAAAATACGATTTTTAAAATAATCGAGTAATCAAAATTGGTTTATGCGAGAGTCGTACCTTGTCGCCGTTGTTGCGGACAAGGAAGTCCCTCGGGTCGGAGGAGAAGAGCGCCGATAAGTCATGAGAGACGCCATTGACATCGCCGTTCGCCATTGATGAGCCTGTAGAGTGTGGATCAAGCTTTGGTTTTGACTGTCAAGTCTTTTCTTGTTCCTGATTCGTCTGAGTTGCGTAAATTTATTGTCTTTCCTGTGTCTATATATACACCCAGGGAGATGCTTTTTTCTCGTCATCTTTACCGAGTTTACTACCGGATAAGACGACGAGGTTTTTTTTTTTTTTTTTTTTTTTTTTTTTTAAAAAAAAAATTTTTAAAAGAAAGAGAAATAGTGCGGAACTTGGGTGCGAAGGAAATGCAGTCGACGACTTTTTTTAAAAAAACTCTTTCGTTTTGTTATTCCACACGTCATGTCTTATGGAATAATGTTTCTTTTTTAATGGTCTTGTTATTTATTCGTGTTGTCATTTGTAGAATTTTCCATGGGCCTTCACCCGAGACAACCAAAATTATTTAAAAGAAAGAGAAATAGTGCGGAACTTGGGTGCGAAGGAAATGCAGTCGACGACTTTTTTTAAAAAAACTCTTTCGTTTTGTTATTCCACACGTCATGTCTTATGGAATAATGTTTCTTTTTTAATGGTCTTGTTATTTATTCGTGTTGTCATTTGTAGAATTTTCCATGGGCCTTCACCCGAGACAACCAAAATTATGCGCACTATCAAGGGTCGTGGTGTATTGGATCTCTTTTGCCCGTTTATCTAGGGTTTCAGTCTCTGTTCCAGTTGTTCAGTTTTTTTTTTTTTTTTTTTTTTTTTTTTTTTTTTTTTTTTTTAAAAATTAAGGCATCTTTTATTTTACTAATTTAAGTTTTTAATTTTAAATTTTTATAGTTAAATTTTTTAAAAATTATCACATCTAATTTTTTTTATTATAATTAAAAACTCTAAAAAAATATCACATCTCAATTTAAATTGAAAACTTAAATTCGTGAAGTGAACGAGGCCTAAATGAGTCTCTATGGACTATATTATAAGTGAGGAAAGTGAAAAATGAATGAATTATCGGTAAAAAAAAAATTATGCCATTTTGTTGGCTTTGATTCCATCAAGTCAAATTTCCACTGACCAATTTATGTTTTAGCCAATTAATATATGATAATATGAAGGAAAACCCTTTTGTGTTCCACGGGGGATTTATCCCTGTGGAGCCCATGGGAATTTATACGGGACAAATAGGGATTTCGTGAATGAAAGTGCGTAACATCTTATATCAAATCAAAGGCTATTAGAGCAGTAGCCAAAAAAATTAAAATATTATTGGAGTGCTTTATCAATAGAAAAAAAAAAAAAAAAAAAAAAAAAATTTATTTTTTTCTGGGGAATTAAAAAGGGGGGAAGTTTTTTTTTTCTTCGTGTATACCATTGAGGAGCTTTACCCTTTTGTCCATCAGCTTTGGTCAATCATCTACTTTTAAATTTTAAAGGGTCTCATCTCATCTAAATACGGAGTTAGCGTGTTCAGGGAGAAAGGGAACGGAAGAAGGCAAAAGATGTGAAGAGAGGAGTTACGGCGTCATGTGAGGTAAAAAAAGAAAAAAGAAAGAAGACGGTGGGTCTCATTATAATTAAAAAACTCGTTAATGGCCTTTTGGAGCGTTGATTATTCCTTAAAATTTTAATTATGATAAGTTATCTCTGAATTTATAAATTTATGATAATGTGTCCCATTTAATTAAATTTTTTTTATTAGATTTAAGGAATTAAAAGTTAAAATATTAAAATATTTGCGTTAATTTGAATTGAAAGATTAAAATTTTTGGTTTAACGTCCATTTTTTACACTAATTTAACACAATTGTTATCAAAATGGGTCATATTACAACAATTTTAACTTGTCAAAATTAAAAATTTGAGGATAATTTACTAAATCATGACAAGTTTAAAAAGCAAATGTGTTAAAAACCCTTCTTTAATTGACACCCAGAGTTAAAACGATAGTATTAAAATATCTTTTCAACTGTGATATTTTCATCTAAGAATTTTTATTAATGTGCTCTACTAACGGAGTAAAATACATGTCCTATTACAAATAAAATTACGAATTTAAAGTATTTTAGAATTTAATCTTTTAATTTGTATTTTTTAACAAGTCCTTAAGAGATTTCTTAATTTTAACAAATTTTCCAATAGCAATTAAGTTAAAATTTGATTATGACTTTATTTTTTTTTCATAACTCAATTTTTATTACTATAAATTTTTTATCACAAAAATTTAAATTCGTCTTTTTTATTATAATATTTTCTCTCATAAATATATGTGTTATTTTTTTATTTTTAAAATTTGACTGGTCCAACTATTATTTTTTAACGCTTTTAACAAAGGATACCTCTTAACTAATAAAACAATACTCAAATATGACATTTCAATGCAATGCAACAAATAATTATGATGTGCCTTCAACAAACGACAAAAGTACGATCACAAGTTTCCGAGACGAAATTAATTTTGCATGGACCCTCCTCAACTTTTTTTAATTGACAGATTAGTTCTTAATCATTTTTTTTAGTGATTAGCTCTTGCAACTTGAAATTCTTTACAATTCTAGTTCAATTGATGACGGTGTTAAATTTTTAGACTGAATGGATCACGTGCTTGTCACATGACTATTTTCAAGGGCACATGCTAGTCTTTTTTTTTATATTAAAACACACTTAATTGTCTTTTTTGTTTAAATCCAAATTGGGATTTAACAAATCATAATAATAATAAAAACCACCCCCACACTTATCTTTGTTCGTTTACTCCCTCTTGATCTCTCTCTTCCCTTTATGATCTCCATTTCATTTTTTCAGATCATCCCTCTCAGAAAATCCAACAAAGATAGGCTTACGGGTATGTGGTTGCAGGCTGGAAAATTGCTTTTACATTGGCCGGTTTTGGTTTGGCTTCCTCTCAGAGGTTTGATTTTGATTTTATTTTTTTGTGTGAAATTACCTTAAACGATTATTCCAATTTGATGGGGTTTCTTTAAACTTCTGGAGAGCAAACAAACATAAATCCAATCTCTGAAAAATTATTTGTTATCGACCCCCGTCTCCGCGGTCCCTCGGCCCCGTCCTCGCCTATTTCTAACTATTGTGACAGATGAAAAGAATGGCGCGAGATGGAAAGAACAATCAGAAAACTATGACATGAGTATACTTGTAACACCCTGAAGAATTAATTGAGATTAATTAAGATAATTGAGATTATTAGTGTGCCTAATCTGGATTATTAATTGAGTTTAATTAATAAATGTTTCTGACACGTGTGAGTTTAAATAGTTCCAAGGTATTTGAAGTATTCTCAGTAATTTCTTTTAAACCAGAAGTGTGTATGAGCGCATTTCTGGACCGTTGTTTAAAATACTGTACACATGTCCTTTTCCTTCCTTTTCCTTTTCTTTTCTTTTTCCTTTTTCCTTTTCCTTTCTTTTTCCCTTCCTTTCCCGTGCGTCACTCTCCCTCACTCTTTCTCTCACTCTCCCGTGCTCTCTCACACACACACACACTCTCTCTCATTTTTGTCCCAAATCAAACGGATCTTGAACCAAGTAAAGATTTAAAGAAGTTTTCAACGTCAAGAGAAGGATTCGAGGTAAGATTACTGAAAGAACCTCTCTAGAATCTCAAGTTTTTGGATTTCAAAACTTAATTTTGGTTCAAACCGGATTTTGATGGTTTTTGAGTAAAACTAAAGTAGAAATTGGAGATCTTGGGTTCTTTGGACTTATTTTAGGACCTAGAACCCAGATCTAGTGGTTTCCCTTTGAAAAATCTCGATTTGGGACTGGATTTGCGGGTTTTGGATTGATTTCCGTGACCTTCTCTTGCGCAGCTGATTCCACCGGTCGACCAGTGCGGTCGACCGGATCACATGGAAATCGGTCGACCTATGCGGTCGACCGGACTGTAAGGCTGACCGGTCGACCGGTGTGCACACTACCGGTTGACCGGTAGTGTTGCACTGCTCTATCATCGGTCGACCGGTTGACACAGGGTTTGACCCTGTTTGGCCTGAAAATGTTGTTTTAACCCCTGTTTTCGGGGAGAACCCAAATTAGCTTCTTTTGGGGACTTGAGATAAATGGATTAGCATTGTTAATCCTTGTTTTGAGGTTGAAAACCCTTGGAATGATAATTTGAAACATGAAAATGGATTAGGGCACACTAATAGGAAATCTTGGTTGGGAATTGAGATTTGGATTACTTTAGTTATGAGAATTAATCCTAAAGTGTTGTTTTGCATCAGTGATCGCTGAAGATTCAGACTGAAGGGGCTTGAGGAAGCGGAAGCCGGACAAGGCAACGCTAGTCCCTGGTTTGATAGTGCGAGGTAGGATTTCTATCCCTTTTCCTTGTGAGCCTGTTTTCACCAGGGATTTCGGCCTTGAAAATGTTTTAAAGAAAGGGATTGGTTTGCGAAAGAAAAATGTTTTGAAAACCATGGCTTGTTTAGTCATGGAACCTCATGGCTTGTCCAGTCATGGGGCCCGCGGCTTGAGTAGTTCGTGGGGTCATAAAAATGATTTTAGAATGTTAATGAATGATTTCTTAAGCAAAGAGATCTTGTGAACTGGTAATAGAGTCTATTGCTGTAAGCCTAGATAGGATGCGGAGAGTGCATCCTCGGGGGCAGAACTCGAAACTCAGTCCGGGTAGGCGAGGCACTTGGTTAGGTAAGTAATTTGTATTAATTATTGCTGAAGCCTGTAAAACGGTTATTTACAGTTACATTTCCTTTGAGAAAAAGGATACGAGGTTTCGGCTGTTCTGTCAGGACTGAACGTCTTATTTTATTTACTTATTCATTTATGTATTCCCTTGCACATTTATTATTCATTTATTTATAACGTTTATTTCCAATTATATCCTACTGGGCCTTTCGTTCACGTTTTATATTTTAAATGTACTAAACCCCTCACAGGAGATTCTAGGAGTGGTGCACAGTAGCTGGATATTTGCTACGGAGTAGCTGGGTTGTGCTGCTGTTGGAATCAAGTGAGGATCGTGGACATCCTCTTGGACAAATGTAAGGAATTTGAGAAATTCTGTAAACTTATATAATATTTGGATTTACTAGACTGTGGTTGATGTCTGTTATAATGATTATTTATATGAGCATGTATGTACGATACTGTATGTCTTGTGGGGTGGAGCCCTGTGTGTCAGAGGCTCCTGGATTATGTAGTAGTTTATTTATATTTTAATGCAGTTAAGTGTGGGGCCCGGTTGGGAATATGCTTTATTAATCCCTAATCGAGCTCCACGTCACCCACCCCGTTTGGGGGGCGTGACAAAGAGTGGTATCAGAGCCCTGGGTTAAGAAACCCTAGGATTGTACATACATGTGTGCATCTGTAATCCACTGAATAGTCTAGTTTTATTTCAGTTAAAGGAAATGGCGCCTCGCCGTAGGCCTGCTAATCAACTGGCATAACAGAATCAGGGATTTCTGGATGCCATGTATGATGCCTTTCAAGGCATGGCCACAAGAGCTCGAAACGAGCGGCCGGTTGAGGATAGAAAGCAAGGGTACTTTCAGGAATTTAGGCGTGCGCCTATCCCCTCGTTTAATAGTGAGGGAGGACCCCAGGAAGCAGAGTTCTGGTTAGACTCCATAGTTAAGCATTTGGGTACTGTGGGAGTTCCAGATGAATACTGGGTGGAATTTGCGGTGTACAAGATGGAGAGCTTAGCGAATACTTAGTGGAAATAGGTCAAGAGAAGAATGGATGTTACAGGATTGACCTGGGAACAGTTTGAGACACTGTTCAATGAGCAGTACTTCCCTCAGAGTTATAGGGAGGAAAAAGCGCTGGAATTCATGTCTCTACTGCAAGGTGATATGTCTGTAAGGGAATATGAGGCCAAGTTCAATGACCTATCCCGGTTTGCATCATCACTAGTGGAGCCTGAACCCATGAGGTGTCTTAAGTTTGAGAAGGGTCTCAAGAATTCTGTGAGGAGGTCATTGGTGGCCTTAAGGATTCGAAACTTTCGGGATTTGATAGCTGCTGCTACACGGGTGGAACATGATAACTTGGCCTATCACCAAAGCAAAGAGGAAATTGGTTGAGTCTCTGTCTCTGGTAGACCTTCTGTCTCAGGTGGGCCACAGCGGAGTGGTAGGAGACACCGTAACCAGGGACAAACGGCTGGGGAAATGACAAGTGGTGGCAGTAGTTCGTCCGGAAGTGACATAAGTGCTCCATACGGGCCCAGGTGTCACCATTGTGGGTAGGTGGGTCATATTAGGAGGAATTGTCCTAATCAACCGCTGGCTCAACAAGCCCAAAGTGATACTTCGTACAGTCAAGAAGGGCCACCACCGTACATGCCACCATATCAGCCACAACAGATGCAAGACCCTCATGTGCCGACTTACCAACCACCTCTGCTTACACAATTCTGACCTCAAGCGTCGAGACCGGTACAACCACCTCCGCCGCAACAGTATAGGCCTCCGACCCAACGGCCTAATGTTGGTGACAGAGGGAAAGGGAAAGTACAGGGACAAGCTTATGCCCTGGCAGGAGGTAGTTCTGGAGGTCAGACCAGTAACGCGGTGGTCGAGGGTATGATTCTAATCTCTCACTCTTTTGCTCACGTGTTGTTTGACACAGGTGCCACACACTCATTTATATCAAGTTCTTTTGTTCGGGCTTTGAAATTGAAATCTGAGAATTTAGAAGTCCCGATGACTTTGAACTCTCCACTGGAATGTGTGAAGGTAATGAGTGTGTGTAGATCATGTGAAATCATGATTGGGAGTGAGCGAATGAGAGCTGACTTGATTATCCTTCCGATGACCCTGTTTGATGTGGTCCTCGGAATGGATTGGTTGTCAGAATACGGAGCAATTGTAGATTGTTACCGTAGGAGAGTGACTCTAATGACTAAGCCTGGAAAAGTGATTTCTTATCGGGCAGATATGAATCCAGTCCTAGGAGAACGACTGTTGAAGTACAGTGTTGGGGGACGGAGGAATCTAGCCTGTTTTTCTTCCCTTCTTGCTTTAGAAGGTGAACCCGAGATAATTGGAGATAGTGCGGGAATCCCTGTAGTGGATGAATTTACGGATGTATTTCCTGATGAGCTACCTAGTTTACCACCAGATCGGGAGATTGAATTATGTATTGAATTAGTTCCGGGAACGACACCTATTTCCATCCCTCCATACCGGATGGCTCCGGCGGAGATGAAAGAATTAAGAATGCAGCCTGAGGAGCTGGCAGAAAAAGGGTATATCCGGAATAGTACTTCCCCTTGGGGTGCATCGGTGCTATTTGTGAAGAAGCACGACGGATCTCTTCGATTGTGTATTGATTATCGTCAATTGAATAGGGTAACTGTGAAGAACAAATACCCACTGCCAAGGATCGATGAATTATTCGATCAGTTGGGTGGATCACAATTCTACTCTAAGATTGATTTGAGATCTGGGTACCATCAGCTGAAAATCAAGGAGGAAGACATTCTGAAGACTGCATTTAGAACTCGGTATGGACACTTCGAGTTTCTGGTAATGCCGTTTTGGTTGACGAATGCCCCGGCTGAATTCATGGATCTAATGAATCGTGTTTTCCGGCTGTACTTGGATCGGTTCGTGGTCGTCTTCATTGATGACATACTAGTTTCCTCGAAGACTTGGGAAGAACATGCGCAGCATTTGAGAATTGTTCTTCAGACTCTTCGAGAACACCAGTTGTATGCTAAGAAGGAGAAGTGTGACTTCTGGCTGACAGAAGTGAAGTTCCTTGGGCATGTGATCTCAGGACAAGAAATTTTTGTCGATCCTTCTAAGATTGAGACTGTGCTACAGTGGGAGAGGCCGAAAAATGTAGCGGAGATTCACAGTTTTCTCGGACTGGTAGGGTATTACCGGTGCTTTGTAAAAGACTTCTCGAGTATTGCTGCACCGATGACTCGGTTGACCAAGAAAGAAGTTAGATTCCAGTGGGACGCTGAGTGTGAAAATGCTTTTCAGGAACTGAAGGTCAGACTGACAAGTGCACCAGTCTTGACTATTCCTAATAGTGAAGAACCATATGAGGTGTACTCTGACGCCTCGGGAAGTGGGCTTGGCTGTGTCTTAATGCAAGACGGACGCGTGGTAGCATACGCATCTCGTCAATTAAGACCACATGAACGAAATTATCCCACTCATGATTTGGAGCTGGCAGCGGTAATATTTGCTCTGAAGATATGGAGATGTTATCTCCTTGGAGCAAAGTTTCAAGTCTTTTCTGACCATAAAAGCCTGAAGTACTTGTTTACTCAGAAAGACTTGAATCTCCGGCAAAGGAGATGGGTGGAGTACATGAAAGACTATGACTTCACTCTGCAATATCATCCTGGAAAAGCTAATGTGGTGGCTGATGCCCTTAGTAGGAAGACGATGGGGGCTCTGGCGTCGTTAGCTTTGGAAGATTGGAAAAGGACTGAAGTGGTGAGTGAGTATGATCTTCAGTTCTACGAAGATCGTAACCAGGCTATGGTGTACAACCTGATCTCTACACCGGATCTTGTGCAACAGGTTAAGCAGAATCAATGGCAGGATCCACACCTCCAAGGAATTTGGATTCGGATCCAGAATGGAGAGCAATTCGAGGATTGGAGAATCCGAGAGGATGGAGCCTTGTATTTCCGCAACCGCCTTGCTGTTCCTAAGGCGGGTGCGGTAAAGAAGATGATTCTGTAAGAGGCACACAAATCGAGGTATGCCATACATCCGGGAAGTATAAAGATGTACCGGGACCTGAAAAAACAGTACTGGTGGAGAGGCATGAAAAGGGACGTTCGTGAGTATGTCTCGGAGTGTGTGACTTGCCTCCGGATTAAAGCTGAGCATCGGAAGCCAGCAGGAGAGTTGCAACCTCTTCCTGTGTTGGTTGCCGAATCGAATCCGGATGCGGAAGCGCGGTGGTGCGGGGAAGAGGCAGATCGTTTATAACAAAAATTTTCATAAAACTTTTGACATACTCTATAGATTATATTAATTTATGCATGAATAAATTAATCTCATTAATTCATTTATCAAGAACTCAATCAGGAAAAATACCTGGAAGCCGACTCGGATGATAACTTGAGTTCTTTGACCACGAGCAGTCCTTGCTCTAATCTTTGTGTTTAGAAAACCAATGTCTTCCACGTCAATTCCTAGAATCCACGAAGACGTGTGTGTGGGCACACATGAGACAAAACGGGTTACAATAAACACTCGAATTTCCACAAACACCAACGCATGCACGATGTGAAAATAAGATAAAGCTTGTTAATTATCTCCTATTTGAATTTTAAACAAAATCTCCTCTTTCCCTCTATCTTATATGGCCGGCCATTCTAAGGGGATTCTCATCCCTGTGTGGTGCCAATATCATATAGGGAAGGAAAAGAAAATCATCATTTATCTTGTAGTCCAATTTTGACTTAAATTCAAATTTCAATTTAAGTCAAACTTAAATTAATTTGAATTCTAAATTGAACAACTTATTAAATAAGTTTAAATGGATAAATCTAGATGTGTTCAAATTCAACTTTAAATAATCACATTATTTAAATAATAATTAATTCTCAATTAATTATTTTCGAGTATTTAATTTTAGAATT
>NW_010362482.1:1518391-1527580 GCF_000414095.1 Morus notabilis
ATTATGCGAAATACACTCATTCAATATCTCGCCATATTAACAGTGCGGATAACACCGTTCCATTCTAAATGGGAATGACATGTATTAATAGTGTTTTAATTAAAGATTCTGAACTTTAATTAAATTCATTATGAACATGGCTTTTTGATTATTATCCTTAAACATTATCCTCTCGTATATAACACTTATATACAATGTTTAAGGTTACATAAATAATCATGGAATTTTCATTGATATTCATAAAATATTCACAAATATATACACATAAAATTGATGAATAAACTCTTTTATTAAATAAATAATAAATATCCTATTACATCTTATGCTTCTAAGACACCATTCCCAACATCCTATCCTTAGATGGAAATGGGAGCACATCACTATGGACTTTCTGATGGGGCTACCGAGGACCGAGCTGAAGCACGACGCCATCTGGGTGGTGGTGGACAGGTTGACGAAGTCTGCGCACTTCATACCATTTCGTGCAACGTATTCTCGGAAGATTCTGTCAGAATTATACCTGGAGCACATCGTGAGGCTACCCGGAGTGCCATTGTCTATCACGTCAGATCGTGACACGCGTTTTAATGCAAGGTATTGGAGGAGTTTTCAGGAAGTCATGGGAACAGACTTGAATTTCAGCACAGCATTTCATCCTCAGACTGATGGGCAATCTGAAAGGGTAATTCAGATTCTGGAGGATATGCTTCGTGCTTGTATTCTGGAATTTGGTGGAAACTGGAAGAAATACCTGCATCTAGCTGAGTTTGCTTACAACAACAGCTATCAGGCCAGTATTGGAATGACACCATTTGAAGCTCTGTATGGTCGTCCTTGTAGATCACTTGTGTGTTGGTTGGAACCAGAGGATCGACTGAGCACTAGGCCGGAAGTCATTCAAGAGAATAATGAGAAGATAGCTGTGATTCGGGAACGACTGTTGACAGCTCAAAGTCGTCAGAAAAGTTATGCTGACAGAAGGCGTAGGCCTTTGGAATTCCAAGAGGGCGACTTTGTCTTGCTGAAGGTTTCCCCATGCAAGGGAGTTGTTCAGTTTGGTGTGAAAGGGAAACTTGCACCAAGGTATGTGGGACCATTCCCGATCGTGCAACGAATCGGAGTGGTGGCCTACCGATTGGCCTTACCGCCTGAATTATCTCACGTGCATGACGTATTTCATGTCTCCATGCTTCGAAAATGTCAACCTAAGCCGGAAGCTGTAGTGCAGTGGTTTGACGTTCCAATACAGTATGACGCGTCATACGAGGAGGCACCAGTTCATATTCTTGACCGGAAGATAAAGAGTCTGCGTCATCGTGAGATTCCTCTAGTAAAAATATTATGGCAGCACCATGGAGTTGAGGAAGTGACATGGGAGCTTGAAACGACGATGCAGGAGCACTATCTGCATCTGTTCACACTGTGAGGTATGCTTTAATTTCGGGGACGAAATTGCCTAAGGGGGGTGGAGCTGTAACACCCTGAAGAATTAATTGAGATTAATTAAGGTAATTGAGATTATTAGTGTGCCTAATCTGGATTATTAATTGAGTTTAATTAATAAATGTTTCTGACACGTGTGAGTTTAAATAGTTCCAAGGTATTTGAAGTATTCTCAGTAATTTCTTTTAAACCAGAAGTGTGTATGGGCGCATTTTTGGACTGTTGTTTAAAATACTGTATACATGTCCTTTTCCTTCCTTTTCCTTTTCTTTTCTTTTTCCTTTTTCCTTTTCCTTTCTTTTTCCCTTCCTTTCCCGTGTGTCACTCTCCCTCACTCTTTCTCTCACTCTCCCATGCTCTCTCACACTCTCTCTCTCTCTCTCTCTCTCTCTCTCTCACTCTCATTTTTGTCCCAAATCAAACGGATCTTGAACCAAGTAAAGATTTAAAGAAGTTTTCAACGTCAAGAGAAGGATTTGAGGTAAGATTACTGAAAGAACCTCTCTTGAATCTCAAGTTTTTGGATTTCAAAACTTATTTTTGGTTCAAACCGGATTTTGATGGTTTTTGAGTAAAACTAGAGTAGAAATTGGAGATCTTGGGTTCTTTAGACTTGTTTTAGGACCTAGAACCCAGATCTAGTGGTTTCCCTTTGAAAAATCTCGATTTGGGACTGGATTTACAGGTTTTGGATTGATTTTCGTGAGCTTCTCTCGCGTAGCTGATTCCACCGGTCGACCAGTGCAGTCGACCAGATCACATGGAAATCAGTCGACCTATGCGGTCGACCAGACTATAAGGCTGACCGGTCGACTGGTGTGCACACTACCGGTTGACCGGTAGTGTTGTACTACTCTGTCACCGGTCGACCAGTTGACACGGGGTTTGACCCTATTTGGCCTGAAAATGTTATTTTAACCTCTGTTTTTGGGGAGAACCCAAATTAGCTTCCTTTGGGGACTTGAGATAAATGGATTAGCATTGTTAATCCTTGTTTTGAGGTTGAAAACCCTTGGAATGATAATTTGAAACATGAAAATGGATTAGGGCACACTAATAGGAAATCTTGGTTGGGAATTGAGATTTGGATTACTTTAGGAATGAGAATTAATCCTAAAGTGTTATTTTGCATCAGTGATCGCTGAGGATTCAGACTGAAGGGGCTTGAGGAAGCAGAAGCCAGAAAAGGCAACGCTAGTTTCAGGTTTGATAGTGCGAGGTAGGATTTCTATCCCTTTTCCTTGTGAGCCTGTTTTCAAAAAGGATTTCGGCCTTGAAAATGTTTTAAAGAAAGGGATTGGTTTGCGAAAGAAAAACGTTTTGAAAACCATGGCTTGTTTTGTCATGGAACCTCATGGCTTGTCCAGTCATGGGGCCCGCGGCTTGAGTAGTTCGTGGGGTCATAAAAATGATTTCAGAATGTTAATGAATGATTTCTTAAGCAAAGAGATCTTGTGAACTGGTAATAAAGTCTATTGTTGTAAGCCTAGATAGGATGCAGAGAGTGCATCCTCGGGGGCAGAACCCGAAACTCAGTCCGGGTAGGCGAGGCACTTGGTTAGGTAAGTAATTTGTATTAATTACTTGCTGAAGCCTGTAAAACAGTTATTTACAGTTACATTTCCTTTGAGAAAAAGGATGCGAGATTTCGGCTGTTCTGTCGGGACTGAACGTCTTATTTTATTTACTTATTAATTTATGTATTCTCTCGCACATTTATTATTCATTTATTTATAACGTTTATTTCCAATTATATCCTATTGGGCCTTTCGCTCACGTTTTATATTTTAAATGTACTAAACCCTTCCCAGGAGATTCTAGGAACGGTGCACAGTAGCTGGATATTTGCTACGGAGCAGCTGAGTTGTGCTGCTGTTGGAATCAAGTGAGGATCGTGGACATCCTCTTAGACAAATGTAAGGAATTTGAGAAATTCTGTAAACTTAGGATCAGTTTGCGAATTTGTGGCACCGTAGTAGAATCATTACCAATGGCACGCTGTGCGCCTAAGTGCGAAAAGACAGTGCAAGCTTTGTTATGCCGAAACAGCCGGGCCGTGAGCGCGGTGGGAATGGGCTTCCCAAAAAGCCAGCCCCGGGCCGGGGTCAGTATAGAATGAAGGGGACGGCCCTAATGTTGTGTTGGCTTTGCCAACTTCTTGGGTTGCGGGCGGAGAAGAGCGGACGTGGGGACTCGTTATAATATTTGGATTTACTAGACTGTGGTTGATGTCTGTTGTAATGATTATTTACATGAGCATGTATGTACGATACTGTATGTCCTGTGGGGTGGAGCCCTGTGTGTCAGAGGTTCCAGGATTCTGTAATGTAATTTAATCATATTTTAATGCAGTTAAGTGTGGGGCCCGGTTGGAAACCTGCTTTATTAATCTCAAATCGAGCTCCACGTCACCCACCCCGTTTGGGGGGCGTGACAATACTCATCAATAATCCTCAACATTCTTTACAGAATTCCTTTATAGACTCCTAGGCTTCATAGCCTCTAATACGGTTGTAACCGTTTCTTAGAACTAGAGAAAATGAATGAAAACAATAACCAAATTGGCCTCTGCCTTTCATACGGCTCCAGTAACAATAACAGAACAAAAGAAATGACTAGTAAAAGACTAATTCACCCTTGAGCCAATAATAGGTCCCTAACATTGCCTTCCCCTCAGAAACATTCCTTGTCTTCAAGGAATGGAAAAGTGGGATAAGCCTCTGTAATGTGTCCTTGGCCTCCTATGAAGCTTCAGCTTTAGTGCTTCCCTTCCACCGAACTAGCAACTCCTCTTCTTCTGCCATCCCACGGGTTGCCAAAATCTCTGTAGGTTCTTGCGCTGAAAAGGTCTCCCATTAAGGGGGTTGTTCAGTCACTACCTCCTGATCTCCAATCTTCTTTTTGAGCAGAGAAACATGAAACACAGGGTGTACCCTGCTCCCAACTGGCAGCTCCAGTCGGTACGCCACAGCTTCAATCTTCTCAAGAACACGATACGGACTGTAATACCGGGGAGAGAGTTTTTGATGCTTACGTTCTTCAACCGAGCTCTGCCTGTAATTCTGTAGCTTCAAGTAAACCCAGTTCCCTACTTCTAGCTCCCTCTCAGTGTGTTTTTTGTCATACATATGCTTCATCCAGTTTTGGGCGGCAGCTAGGTTGGTGCGAAGGAGTCCAATCATCCGATCTCTGTCTTGCAGAGTTTCATCCACTTCAGCCGATTTGACAGTGCCAACAACATAACTTAGAAGATTTAGAGGCGCTTTTCCATACACTGCCTCGTAAGGGGTGGTTTTGGTGGCAGAATGCCAGCTCGTATTGTAGCAGTATTCTGCCCAAGGAACCCAGCGAGTCCAGTCTTTGGGTTTAGCTCCTGTCAGGCATCTCAGGTACATTTCAATGGTCCGATTTACAACCTCCGTTTGCCCATCTGTTTGGGGGTGGTATGCGGATGAAAAGTTAAAACTAGTCCCATGGAGACGGAATAACTCGGTCCAAAAGTGGCTGGTGAATGTGGGATCTCGGTCACACACAATTGACTGTGGCATCCCGTGAAGGCGGAATATCTGCTCAAAAAATAATTGAGCCACCGACTCAGCGGTATAGGGGTGTGCCACAGGCAAAAAATGTCCATATTTGGTCAGCCTATCAACTATCACCAGGAGGACTGATCTCCCTTTGGACTTCGGAAGACCCTCCACAAAATCCATCGATATATCCGACCAAATTTGTGTGGGAACTAAAATAAACCTAAAATACATAGTATATTATTTAAATTAAACATTTTTTTTGGCAGGAACTAAAATAAAATAGTTTTTAAGTTATATAGCTAATTAAAACCGTTCAGTATTTATATATGCAGAAGTATGCTATTTAATATAGCCATAAACAAGTTTAACATATAATAGGAAAATAAAATTGTTCTTCAAAAAAGAAAAAAGAAAAATTAATTTTAGAACAAACCAAAGAACAAATATCATAAAATTGTCTAATCTAGTGATAAAAAAAAATGCCGTTCAGCGGCTTTTCTGGGTGCCATTCCGGTGGTTTGTTGGGGCTCTGTCCCTCCGTTGTAGTTCTAACACTTTGTGGCGTTTTAATGATATTTCACTTTAAGAAAAAAAAATGAATTTCTGTTCCTTTATTAAGATAGGTGACGTTTAGTTCATGATTTTAAAATTATAATTATAATTTTTAAAATTTAATTTTGTTATAAAAAAATATTGTAATAAATTAAAATTATGATTCTAAATTAAATCAAAACCCTCAAAATAAACGGAACAATAGTGATCAATGAATTACACTGAATACAAAATAGAAAGAATCATGACAAAAAAACCAGCTCATTCTCAACGCGTTTTTCTATTTTTGGAATATCTTTTTTTTTTCCACTTTAAGTGCGCTTTAAAAATTCATCAACCTTATCAAAAAGTACTACTTAATTTTGACATTGGAGGTATGGACTATGCTTGTACACACAAATCAAATAGTACTGTGTTCGTGAACAAAAACTCTTCCGACTTCTCAGTTGAATTGAAAAACAGAAAAGAAAAAACTGTAATTAACCACATCAAACCCAATAATCCCAAACCGTCTCTCATTTTTGTTAGATGTGAAACCAAGACTCGCAGAATCCCTATATATATATATATTTGTATATGTATTTGTATTTAGAAGAGAGAATAGAGAAATTAGACTTACTTTTAGTGCTTGTTTAGAAGATGAATTCAAATCACTTATTTGAATCAGAATTTAAATTTTATAAAAGATAACACAACTTTTTAGATTAAAATTTTTTATTAGAGAAAACACTATTTAAATCAAAACCAGTGGTTTGGAATGCGACGACCCTTATGAGTGGCCGTCACTGCTATTAACTTTAACATATACTTTCTGAAACTCCCCAAAATTTGAGGGACATTTTTTTTAAAGGCTATATGAAATGTTGCAACATTTTTCTAAATGCTGTATAGAATGCTGCAACATTTTTTTAAAATATTGTATAGAATGCTGTAGCATTTTTTTACAAATGTTGTATAGAATGTTGTAACATTTTTTTTAAACTGACTGTAACGACATAAATTCTGGTTTTCACTTTTGAACATAGCAAAGTGTTTATACTTTAAAAACAATTCCTTTTCTAAAGCATAAATTGACACATAGGTATATTTTTACTTCTCAAAATCCTGTTAGCTTACACAAACTTAATAATCATACTACAAACTTCCAAAACACAAGTTCATAGACATATTCAACAAAATCTTTTAAAACTTTAAACTATTGCGGAAATAACTACGTGCGGTATTCATTTCCCGACCTCCATTCCGTTCGTTCACTACCTCGCCATCAGTCCATCAGACATCACATGCATGTTGCTTACCTACAGTATAACTACTCTGAAATGAGCTTTCGCTCAGTAAGTAGGAACTATTACTCGCAAAATAACTGAAAGTTCACATGAATGATATACATGAACTGATTATGCTGAATTATGATTTCTAATCATAGATTTATTATCTGGGCTTATCTTTCTTACTGATGGGCCCGAGTGCTTGTACCATTGTGCGCGATATATGGGACGTGAGGGTTCATAAGGCCCCCATCGATTCCGTAGTTAAAACTGAACTAAATGCCTCACTTGGGCCAGAGTACCTCTCATCTAAGAGGCTCTGAATTACCTCTCAACTAGGAGGTTCTGAAACTGGATTACCTCTCAACTATGAGGCTGGTACGATACTCAACTGAGATTATTCTTATAAGTTCTCTTGACTTATTAAGGTGTATGCAGTATGACATAGCATAGCATACTATATCACGAAATGTACTCTAACACATATAATTCATGTGTGCTGTTTATTTTAAAATCTATTTATACTATAGGCGAGATTCCTACTTACCTGTTTTAGGAAGTGGAATCCTCTATTCGCCAAAGAGTATGTTCTCTTTATTTCCTGTTTCTGAGAATGAACTGATGGTAACCGAATCGAATTCGGATGCGGAAGCGTGGTGGGGAGGTGGATCATGTATAACAAAAATTTCATAAAACTTTTGAGATACTCTATAGATTATATTAATTTATGCACGAATAAATTAATCACATTAATTTATATGTCAAGAACTCAATTAGGAAAAATACCTGGAGGCCGACTCGGATGATAACTTGAGTTTTTTGACTACGAACAGCCCTTGCTCTAATCTTTGTGTTTAGAAAACCAAAGTCTTCCATGTCAATTCCTTGATTCCACGTAGACGTCTGTGTGGGCACACGTGAGACAAAATAGGTTTGAATAAACACTCGAATTTTTTCACAAACACCAACGCGTGCATGATGTGGAATTTTTAGGAGAAAAAATTTTCCTTTTCTTTTTCTTTTGAGAAATTCGGCCACCTCTCTATTAGGGCAAAAAAAAATTGTTTCAAAAATTGTGTTCACAATTTTCTATCATTCTCATATTTAAAGAGTTGAAGTCAAACTTCAAAAAGGAATCAAATCTCTATCTCCTATTTTGAATTTGGAACAAAAAATCTCCTACACCTTATTTCTAATGTGGCCGGCCACCCTAGGGTTTTTCTCCCTTGTGTGTGGCGCCAATTCTGGATAGGGAAGGAAGAGAAATCATCCTTTATCCTGTAGTCCAATTTTAATTCAAATTCAAATTCGAATTTAAGCCAAACTTAAATTAATTTGAATTCTAAATTGAACAACTTATCAAATAAGTTTAAAAGGATAAATTTAAATTATGTTCACAATTCAAATTCAAATTTAAATAATCACATTATTTAAATAATAATTAATTCTCAATTAATTATTTTTCGAGTATTTAATTTTAGAATTCCATAATTCTAAAAGTTTCATTTTGTCCTTTGTGTCTGGTAGAATTACAAGGACGACGTGTGGACTTATGGACCTATAGTCCCGAGCTCCAATAAAATTAATAATTAATTAAACACTTTAATTAATTAATCAATTCCATTAATTCTAATAGTTACTCCACTATAAACTTGGAATTGAACTCTCAAAATTATAGACATTAATTACTTCTAAACTGTGAAGTGTCCATTTGATATAGTCATTGCATATAGATCAATCCTCCATAAATAATTCATAATTAGAGTCAGGTAGAATCCGTTAACCTCTCTAATTATATCTGCATCCTTGAGTACCATTGATTCTCTAATGAATAGTGATTCATAAAACACATTCATGAACCAGAGCGCTCTTACTAATCCAAGTACCGAATCAACACTCAAGAGAATTATTTATCTACTTCTTTCTCAAGAAGGAATGGATTTCATCTCGTATAATAACATTCCCGGCTACCTATTTCATCATATCTCCAAAATACAAGGAATAGGATTCAGGATCTCAGAATCCGTACTGAGTAAATCAAAAGACATAAATCCATAAATAGGAGTTTGTTAAGAACTCATGATTAAGATCATTCTATATATGACCATCGGTAGACTCAATTAGAATTTCTATACTTAACAGAAATTATTAGAAATTCATATTGTGTCTATGTCCCTATTCCACACAATCTGATTATGCGAAATACACTCATTCAATATCTCACCATATTAACAGTGCGGATAGCACCGTTCCATTCTAAATGGGAATGACATGTATTAATAATGTTTTAATTAAAGATTCCGAACTTTAATTAAATTCATCATGAACAATGTTTTTTTGATTATTTTCCTTAAACACTATCCTCTCGTATATAACACTTATATACTATGTTTAAG
>NW_010362482.1:1527762-1540075 GCF_000414095.1 Morus notabilis
CCCTGCCTATCCATCCCCCGACCTCCACTCCGCTCTTCCGCTGCCTCACCATCAGTCCATCAGACATTACGTGCAGGTTCCTTACCTACAGTATAAATACGTTGAAATGAGCTTTCGCTCAACAAGTAGGAACTAGTACTCGTAAAATAACTGAAAGTTCACATGAATGATATGCATGAACTAATTATGTTGAATTATGATTTCTTATCATAGATTTATTATCCGGTCTTATCTTTCTTACTGATGAGCCCGAGTGCTCGTACCATTATGCACGATATACGAGACGTGAGGGTTCATAAGGCCCCCATTGACTTCGTAGTTAAAACTGAACTGAATGCCTCACTTGGGCCAGAGTACCTCTCATCTAAGAGGCTCTGAATTACCTCTTAACTAGGAGGTTTTGAAACTGGATTACCTCTCAACTAGGAGGCTGGTACGACACTCAACTTAGATTATTCGTATAAGTTCTCTTGACTTATTAAGGTGTATGCAGTATGACATAGCATAACATACTATAACACGAAATGTACTCTAACACATATAATTCATATGTACTATTTATTTTAAAATCTATTTATACTGTATGCGAGATTCCTACTTACATGTTTTAAGAAGTGGAATCCTCTATTCACCAAAAATTTTGCTCCCTTTCTTTCTTGTTTCTTAGAATGAACACCCACTAAGAATGTGAGATTAACTATCACTTGCTATTCTATTTTAGCAAGCTTGTAAGAAAGTCTAACTTCTCTATTTATGGCTCGCTTTCTCTTTTCCTATCTTAAGGATTGTAAAACCTTGTTTCTAATATAAAGATTAGGTTTATTGAATCCTGATTACCTTACTTTTTTATTAGCAAAGTCTGAAATCGACATATTTTCCTGATGTTATACTTCGAGTTCTTCAATGAACTCCTCTGTTCAACACCAAAACTGTTTTAAGAGTTATGTAGTGGTTTTCTTAGAAAATAGTTTAAAACTTCTATTTAGAACTAAAACCAAGTTTAGCCTCAAATTCTAGAACTAAAACTAGGTTTAACTTTAAATTCTCAAACTGAATTTCGGCGGAGTTTTGCCTTATTTTTCTATGTTTCCTGAACTATCCTTAGCTCTTTTTATCCGTTACTTCATCTTCTAAACATAACTAACAATCTTTCTCACACAATTTAATCAACTTAGGAACCATACTCTAGGGTTCCATCCAATTTTTCACAAGGATTTTCATACCCAAAAGTTGCTAGAAACATACTCTAACAACTAAAAATTCATCCTTTAATCACTAAGCTTTCAATTCCTTCATCAATTGAAATTCAATCATCAACTTAGTAAATTTTCTCCATACTCTCTACCACATCCAAACCATTCGGCAAAGGTAAGAAAAAAGAGAGGAAAACCGAATCTCACCTTAGAGAATGAAGAGAAATCCTTAGTGACGCGAACTAGCGGTGTCGTTTCATCAATTTCGATCAAAAATCATTTTTCTCACTTTGGGTGAATTTTTTTTTTCTTCCTTTCTCTTTGACTGAGTTCTCTCTATTCTTAGCATGAAAAATGAACATTTGGTGGTATTTTTATCTCTTAAAAACCGGACCTAATAAAGTGGGAGGATTAAAATGTAATTTTGGCACTTTTGAGGGACCTTTTTTTACAAAATTTCACCATATTTCACCAAAAATATCTTTTCTTTCCTTCTTCACTAAGCTTGGCTGGCCACCTTGCATTCCACATACCTCAATCTCAGCCCTTCATCTAATTTTTTCACCTTAAATCTCAATCATCCATTTATAATAACTATTTTATTTTAGTTCAGTTTAATTCCTATCTGGTACGTGTTTTACTCCCGTTTTTCAAACAGTTAGTCAACAAAGTCAACTTTGTTCGACCTTGACTATCCTTTCAAGGGTGAATTATTAATCAACTCTTGGTCAATAAATTTTGACTTGGTCAACCCTATTTGGTTGAAAACCTCAATTTTTTTAGTTCGACCTTCTAAACCCATTTTTCGTCCATTTTTCATTCTGATTATTTCTAAAACCCTAGAATTGATGTTTTTCAATTCTTTTTTACTTCTTAACCTTAAGATTCATGTGTTGGCCCACTTGTGGGTTTACCACAGTATTCTGCACATCCTTCCTTATTGCAGTCTGAAAGTCGGTAACGGTATCTTACCTAACTTAAATTTCTAATTGCTTACTTGATGTCATCTTGCTTACATAAGTAAGGTTTAGTGAACACTTGGCAATCACCCATTGATGTTCTATTCTTATAGTTATTCTTATTACTTCATACTGACTTTTGGGAAATTACTTAGTTGATAGGAAATTTCAGTTCCCGACTTTGTCAACTTCTGAACTCATATTGCATCTGAATTTCTTTACTGAAATACTACCCCTTTAATTTCCTATTATCTGTTTGGAAATTAAGAGTTTTCTCTTTAAATGTCAGAGCTTTCTCTATACGATGCTAACATTATATTACACTGCAATAAGAGATTCTTGAGATTATGATTCTCAAACTGTATATACACGGAGAATTCTTCCGCCTTAAGAATTTATCAACTGAATTTACTTGTTCTTAAAATATGAATTCATCATAAAACTTGCTACAGAATTTAGGAATACTGATATTAATTCCGTAAATCCTTCAATCACAAAATATGACAGTATATTACTGAGAAAAGTCATTGATTTAAATAAATAAATTTACATTATTTAATTCTAAAATTTTCTCAGTTATTACATAGAACCCCTAAAACAGATAGACCCTTAGAATGCATGAATCTATATTTTTATTCTTTAGTCTTGATTAATACTCTTTTGACTAATAATAAAAAATAAAAATTTAGATTTATACATTTTAAAAATAAGATAATTTATTTGTAATCAACTCGCAGCTAGAGTAATAAAATATCTTAAAACGAAATTTTAGTCGTCATCACACAATAAGTATTTGTTCGAATCTTTGTGTGCATCCAACATTATAATTATAATGTGAACTCCTAAATTTTTTTTTTTTCATAATGTGAACTCCTAAATTCTTTTTTTCATAATGTGAACTTGAATGTGGGGATTGATTCGTTAATTCTTTGCTTTAGTTGGCGACAATTGTTTTTAGTCCCCGTCTAATACATAAAGACATAGACGTGCCATATCCCTAAATTCTAATAGTAAATCGTTTATCCTAAGACTTTTTTGTTTTCTTACAAATAATATACTTGCAAATATATATATATATATATATTAAAAAAACTAATATATTAATGTTTGTATCTTTTTTTTTTTTTTGAAAAAAAATGTATATCTACTTCCATCGAGTAATGTAAACGATCTTCACCTACACTAGAACTTTAAAGGGGAGAAAAAAGAAATGTTCATTCTCCAATGCCAATATAAAGCGTTAGAATTAAGAGCAAAAGCATAATTGCAGCCAAAGAAATTGTGCCAGGTAACAAGGGTACACTTGCAAAAGCATAAAGTGACAAGGGCATCTTCCAGAGAGCGGCCTCTTCATTTGAGGGCCCTAGGGTAGTACTTGTGCTCAAGTACCAACCTATTTTGAGATATGATTTTCTTGTATGATTGTTCTAATCATCGAAAGGTATATAGAAAAGTCAAGCTCAATCCACTCTAGAAGAACAATTCTTTTTAGAAAGAAAAAGCAAAGAATAAAGACGACAATCAAGCAGCGACTGACCCCATTAAAGCCGATAAGCTTCTTCCTGAGAAAATGCTAAAGGTTATCATTGCACGGATCCCTATGTTGAACCTGATAATCTATGGTCCCGTTCACTTCGCTGATTCGAGTTTAAAATTCGAGTTGAGATGTGACTTTATGTGAGAGCTTTTTACTGTAGCAAAAAAGTTAGATGTAATTGTTTATGAGAGCTTTTTACTGTAGAAAAACTCGAATTCTAAACTCGAATCATCGAAATGAACGGGGCCTATGTCTCTAAAATATCTTGAAGTTATAAAAATCTTTCTTTAGACCAGCAAAAGCCCGAAGGAAAATCTGGCCTCTCATTTTTGAGTTATATTGTTGTAATGTTGTGCAAAACTAACTTTCTTTCGTTTCACACTCTACTTGTCAAATAAACCACTTTAAGTTGTGATTTAGGTGACTTGAAAGCACCTCATATTGTGCAGGTTACACTGTTGAATCCCACGGGTATATAGGGTGTTTCATGCAAATGACAATTATCAAATAACTCAAATTTCTTCTTAAAAAAAAATCGCGTGGTTATGAGCCTCCACGAGCTTTCTTGTTAAAAGGATTATTAGTGTCACCGTACTTCAATCTCTTTCGTCAATTGTAGAAATCCAATAAGATGAAAACGACTCGATCTAATTATACTTGAAAGAGGAGGTCAATTTCACTCTTGTAGCCACAAGGTCAACACCACACAATTCATTGAGCAGACAGAGATCTCATCAACATGGTGCTTTAGAACATTGAATCCTAAACAATTCCGGGGGAAAAAAAAGAGAGAAGAAAAAGACATTCTAATCGATAGCTCACCCCATTAGCAAAATAATTTTATGTTTCTAATGGCACTATAATTAACCCCTGTTTGACATATTAAAATGAGATTGCCTGCCAACAAATGCTCCTCCATGGGCTTTTTGGGAATATTTTCAGGTCCAAAGGCTCCAAAATTCTACTTTCTGTCCACACAAAGCAATCTAGCAGTTCCACTCCGCAGTACAGAAAACAAGAGGAATATCTTTAGTGCTACCTCTCTCTGTCTCTTTATTAAAGAAAAGCTTCTCCTTTTCCCTTTCTTTCTTTCAAAAAAAAAAAAAACCCAATTGAACCTCACCATTATACATAACCCCTTCTTATAGGCAATAACCTTGCTTGTCCCATGAGCAACACCCAAAACTCTCCCTTTGCCCACACTCAAAGAACCACACCAACATTAACCCTCTAAAAATCACTTGTAACATTAATACTACACAAAAAAAAAAAAAAAAGACAAAAAATCCCACATCTTCTCTTCTCTTCTCTTCTCCCAAATCCAATTCCCAAAACATGTCAACTTTTCAGCCTCAACAACCCCAACTCCAAAACCAACCACAACAACAACAACCCGTTGTGGTTTATCCAAACCCCGTCACCAAACAGCCACCAGGCTCCTCCCACCACTCAAACGGGTCGTTTGGGACAGTCTTCATCATCCTCGCAGTCATCGCCGTCGTTTCCGCCATCGCTTGCCTTCTCGGGAGGCTCTGCAACCGGCGGGTCCACAGCCAAAAGCCAAAGGCGCAAACCAGCCACAAGCCATCACGTAGTACTCGCAAAGATAGACTAGATCATCACGTTGAGTTTGGGAGTGACAGTGGCCAAAATAATAATTTTCGTCCCAGAGATCAAGGAGATGTTGAGTTTGGGAATAATCCGAATATAAATTCTCGTCCCAATAAAGAAGGAGAAGATATTGAGTTTGGGTTTGATAATAAGAGAGGAGTTCCAAATGGGAATAATATTAAAACTAATGGGAACAGAGAGGGAAGAGGGCATGTGGTGTTTGAGAATATTACTGGCGCCGTGAAGCATCATGCAGGTGATCATCATGATCATGGAGGGCCCAGAGCCAATCCTGAATGATATGTATACGAGATTAAGTTGGTTTGATTTAGGTTTATATCTCAGAATCCTTTTCTTGTTTATCATTATTTCTTGTGGGGTATTTTTTTTAAGCCATTTTTTTTATTTTTATTTTTTTCACGTACTGCTGTGTAATTGTAAGTTGTAACTGTATATAAATCAAAGGAGTTATGAAGTGCACGATCATTATTTTCATCACCCTCTATGTAATCATGGCTTTGACATGATTTGATTTTAAGGAGGAAATTTGATTTTAAGGATGACATATATGATGAGCTCTGATCGTTAAATTTACTTAAAATCACATTAGATTTAAAAAAATATACGAAATATACAGTTTATGATATAATTCTAACGACTAAAAAATAAAAAACTATTAGTAGTTCATTTTTATAATCCTACCAAAGAAACTTCTTTATCATTATTTGCTTATTTATTTATTTATTTTTGTGTTGAGAGCTTAAATAAACGTTTATTATTGTTTTTATATGCATTCAAATCACCCGTTAAATTTTAGTATCCAAAATAATATCTTATCAGTCATATTATATCACGTCATTTAAAAAATTTGAAATATTTTTTCCAATCTCTTATGTTTAAGTTTATTAAATGATATAGCACAGTATAAATGTTGGATACCATTTAAGACATAAAAAATTAGACAAATGATGTGATGAGATAAAGATACAATAATTCAAAAATATAAAATAAAGTACAATAATCTTTTTCGTTCTTATTCAGAAAATTATATAGTAAACAACAATTTGTTGAAACTAATCGTAATAAATGACGTGGTTTAATTGTACTAAATAGCATGTTTTATACTTTCCTAATGAAAAAAGTAGAAACGGATAGCAAATGACATTTTGTTATATAAACATGCGAGAGGAAATAGCATGACGACAACAAAACAATTATGGGAAGTAGAGGTATTAAAAGGGGAGAAATAGTAGGAAATATGCCAATATGAAAAGCTTAAGAAAGTATATAGGCCAACTTTTAGTTATAGAAATTAATAGGTCATAACTTGTCAAGTTATGGTTCATAACCAGATAAATTATGGACAAACTTGTCAAGTTATGATTCATAGCCAGACAAATTATGGACAAAAACCGGAAATAACTTGTCAAGTTATGGTTTATAACCAGACAAGTTATGGACGAAAATAGTAATTTGGCCTATTTATTAACTTATGTAAACTATTAGCCTATTAATTTTAATTCATCTTAAGTTTTGACCTATTTCCCTCTTTCTCCCTTAAAAGGGTCGTGTCGAGCCGGCACGGCCCTTCTGACCCAGGCCCGTGACACGACCCTAGCCCTGACTCTTATGCTGCATCTTCGTAAAGATTTACCGAGGAATTTACACATAAAGGTGATTGGTAGGAAAATTCTGTGAGTTAAATTTGATGAACATAAACTCTGTTGCTTCTGATGAAACGTCGTGGCTTTTTTTTTTTTTTTTCCCTTGTAAATATTATGCCTCTTCTTTGATAGAGGAGGCAGAGTTCTCAATCTTTCATTGATTCTTGCAAGTAATGTTGACATTTCCAGTTATGGTCAAGAGTTTGTGTGGTTATTAGGATTGGGGGGTTATTATTTGTTCAATGACTCGGAGGAGGAAGTCATATTCATCATTCAACCTCTTGGTGCATCATTTGTGGGGAGGATGATGAAAGTTCTAAATCTATTATTATGTTGAAAAGTAGCTTAGAATTCTGGTTACGATTTGTTTCGAAGCAGGTTATGATAATTGGCTTACTTTAGAGATGCCTATCTATGCTTTGTGAAAAGTTTTTTGATTTGGTTCAACACTTCAAATAGAAAATTGCTGTCTTGGGGAGGTTTTCCTGCTAATTACGGCTCCATTTTGGGTTGTTTGATTGGAGAGAGAAGTTGTGCATAAATGCGAAGAGAATTTATAGGGAGACTAAAAAATTTTCTGTAAAAGACGGAAAGATGTGTTCTTTTAGCAAATGAAGGTGAGCTTATTATTCTTTCCCAAGTATGAGCCATTGCCAAATATTTGTATTGTTATATATTTATTTATTTTCAGGTACTCGATTAAATGGAGGGTGAGTTGGCTTTATTATGATGCTCGAGGATTCGGATATTATTTCCGGATGTGTGGATTTGAGTTTGTGGTTATGGTGAATATCAGATTTTTGAATTTATGTGTATAGTTATTTTTCTGGTTAGATAATTTGTGTTTGATCATTTCTCATTTTTCAATAGTAGTTGATGAAACAAGTCGTGGATGATATGCTTTTTATAGCAAGATCAAAGAACATGCTTCTAATGTCTAATAATTTGTTTTTGCTTTTGCTCTCTTTTCCCCTCTAATGATGGTGAAGAGGATATTGAAGCTAGTATGAAGTCGAAACACCCCACATGTTCTGCAAGGAACTTATTGCTGGAATTTTGTTTTTTAGTTTGTGAAATAAATTTCTAGTAATACGTTGTTTTAGTATTGAATGTATGTGATTTGTAATAGTAAGATTAATTTTTTTGGTAAAAACTTTGATTATAATTTGATAATGTGATGTTTGATGTTGGTTTTAGGTAAATAATCTGTTAGACTATAGATTATAAGGTGTCAAATTATAGGTTATAGTCTAACAGACTATGGATTATAATTTGTCAGACTAGGGATTATAGTCTGAAAGACTATGGGTAATAGTTTGACAGACTAAGGATCATAGTCTGACAGACTATGGATCATAGTCTGACAGACTATGGTTGGCGGCCAGCGTAACTTGTCAGATTATAGGCTATAGTTTGATAGACTATAGCTGGCGACCGATGTAACTTGTTAAATTATGGGTCATAGTTTGCAGGCGGTTGGTGTAACTTGTCAGATTATGGGTTATAGTCTGACATACTATGACCGGTCGGCAACCAGAGACTCTCCGGCTGACGTAACCTTACACACTATGGGTCATAGTCTGTCCGACTATGGGTCATAGTCTAGCAGACTATGATTCATAGCCTGGCAGACTATAGCCGGCCGGTCGGTTGTCGGAGACCCGTCGGCCGGTTCCCGAAGACTCCGTTGGCTGACGATCGGAGGCAATGGCATTTTGTAAATTAGCAATTTACTTTGAGGATATTTTGGTAATCTAATATATTGAGTTTTTGACTAATGTTTGACTAGAAGGCTTAATGTTTGGGGTAATAATAAGCCCCATTTACTTCGCTGATTCGAGTTTAGAATTCGAGTTAAGATGTGATTTTATGTAAGAGCTTTTTACTGTAGCAAAAAAGTTAGATGTTGTTGTGTGGAAAAATGTGACGGACACCTGGGCGTATGACAAAGCGACACGTGGCCCTAACTACTCCCCACCAAGCGACAACCCTCGATGTCTACAGCTCTAAAGAGCCCAAGCGCGAAGTCCAACGTAGGGCGATGACTCTTCCTGACGTCGACAGATCGTGCCGTCGAGTTTGAGGCACAAAGATCCCTTGACCACGGAATCAATCACCAAGAAGGACGTTTGGGCTAAGCATGGCTGACAACGAGGGGAACATTCTCTAGAGAACGTGGCAAGTTGCGTACAAAAGTGGGGAACGTCAGCAGGCATTAATGGTGAGCTCTTAAATCGCCCCACAGGGGACAAGAGAGTGTTACAGGGGCGCACAGAGGCGTAATAGAAGACTAATTAGCTGAGTGGAACAGTGTTGATTGATGGGCTACGTCTGGGCCTAAAAAGGGAAAACACTTGAGTGCTTCTGCCTAAGAAGGAAACCCACCCAGCGAAGAAAAGCCCAGTATAAAAGAAGGAAGACCCCCTACGAGGAGGGGGTTGAGATCCAAGCAGAAAAGCGAAAGAGAGATAGCAATTGATGTAAATTGTACCCCCCCCCCCCCCCCTCAAAAAGAAATAGACAACCACAGTGGATGTAGCTCTAATTTTACAGAGTGAACCACTATAAACCTTCTTCTCTTCTTTACTTATGCATGTCAAAAAAACAATAAACTTTCACACATTTAACACACATGCCGGTAATCCTAAGGGAAACCAAGGGGTAACACGGCCGGTTTTTTGTTGACGAGAAATCACCGTCAACAGATGTGATTGTTTGTTAGAGCTTTTTACTGTAGAAAAACTCAAATTCTATGAATCAGCAAAGTGAACGGGGCCATAATTTATTGTACTCTCATTTTTTCATCATTGTAAAAATTTATCCAAACTAGGCTATAAGTTTTGAATCCAATCTATGTTGGAAGGAAATTGGCCCAACATGTAATGTTTGATCTTAGTGATCATGGACTGTAATTACGAAGCCCAAAGATGGTAAAAGCGCAAGGCATGAGCCATACATTTTGCACAAGAAGGCAAAACTAAATAAAGGGAGAAAGAGAAAAATAAGCTAAGACTTGAGATGAATTAAAATTAATAGGCTAATAGTTTACATAAGTTAATAAATAGGCCGAATTACTATTTTCATCCATAACTTGTCTGGTTATGAACCATAACTTGTAACTTGTCTGGTTATGAACCATAACTTGACAAGTTTATCCATAACTTATCTAGTTATGAACCATAACTTGACAAGTTATGACCTATTAATTTCTATAACTTAAAGTTAGCTTATATACTTTCTTAAGCTTTTCATATTGGCCTATTTCCTACTATTTCCCCTAAATAAATAGTAAATAAAAAGAAAAAATAAAATATTCTTTTTTAAGGGTAAAAAGAAATTAAATTTAAGTAAAGGCATTTTTAGCGTTTCTATTTTGTCTGGAAATTCTTCGCATTTCATGCTTTCCACAACTGTTTCAGCCCTTGAACATACAAATTATTTGAGACTGTACCCTCTGGAAAACAAGCAAAACTACCCATGTTTCTTGAATAATGTACAATTTTCTGCTCATATCCTGTTTACTAATTGAAGCCAATCTTGGTTTTTTTATGCTTAATTACAGTTTTTTCTTTCTTTTTTTTTTTGGAAGGCACTTAATCATAGTTGCAAACTTGCAAGTCTAGAGAGATTACCAAAAGGCAACAGCTACAAAGACGAGCGGGCAAAATCACATGTTACGCCCCACTCATATTTTAGAATTTTTATTTTAATTCCTATATATTTTTAATTTTATTAAAAAGAGATTAAAATTACATTTATAATTATGTTCTTATTCACTAAAAGGTAAAGTACTTTTTTTTTTTTTCATAATGTCCCACTGAAAAAATTTTCGGATCACATTGAAGACAACTGAAAGGCAGAGGGTGACGAAAAATATGTGAAACAAGGACAAACTTGTTTAGTATTGTTGTTAGTAAAAAGAACAAACTTGATGATTTATTCAATTATTGGTAGCTTTCACAAGTAGCTTTTGAACCATTAAACAAAATCATTTTGGATAGTAAACAGTAATTATTCTAGTAGTCAGTACTTCTAATCCCCTTTTATACTACTAATCACCTTCTAACAAACTGCTAACAACCGCCCTCTAGTGCCTTAAACTCTAACTAACTACTAACCACTAACCATTTAAGCACTAGTCTCTCATAATTAGTTGCCTATCAGATGACTTAACAAAGAGTCTGTAATGGAAAAATAAATAAAGTAAAATGAAACGTTTCAAGTAATGGCCGACATATTATGCAATGATAGTATGAGCTTTGGAAAGTAGAGTAAGTCATACAATTAAGCTACATAAACAGTTCTTCTACTGCAGTTTAGTATCGTCTAAACAAAAATACTAATACACGGAATTAGGGAATGTTTGGTTAGAGGATTCAAATTATAATTTGAATCATAATTTATAGTTCGTTACAGTATTTTCTTTTATAAAAAATACACGTAAATTAAAAATAATTCTAATCACGTTATTCTAATTCATAAACTAAACGTTAGTCATTTTGATGCGCTCATTTGAGATCTTCGTCGTTTCTAAAGCCAAAAATAATAATAAAAAAATCAAACCCAATAAGTACGTAACCTTAGACACCAATATATACAGTGCTAGGGAAAAGTAAAACTAGGACAGACACCAATATATACAGTGCTAGGGAAAAGTAAAACTAGGACTTTTAGGGCTTGCTCTTTTGCAAGTATTTTTGAGTTAAGTTTTTGAGTTAAATTTGAGTTATAACTTGAGTTTAAGTTGTAACTTGAGTTTGCGTTTGGTTGTGTATACTTGAGTTATGGTTTGAGTTAAGAATTTTTTGAGTTTGTGTTTGTTTGTGATAAAACTTGAGTTGTGAATAGTGAATGTCATTTTTTCTCCTCCTACAATTTTATTCAATTCTTTTACAATTTTTTTTATTTTTCCGCCTTTATTATGTTTTATTGTAATAAATTACTTGTAATTATAAAAATAAAAAAATAATAAAAATAACAAGTACAAGCTCAGTTTTCATTTTAATTAAGTTCAAAAAGACAGCAAAAAATACATATTTAAGTTTAAAAAGACAACAATGAACGAGGGCATTAGCGTGCACGACGGTGCCGGTACACTGCCCACATTGTATGCGCCCTTGCATCCCTTAAAGCATTCATGTCAACTTCTGCATTAGAATCCAATGGTTGACCCTCATGGTTAGTATTGTCGTTAATGTCCTCATCAACATTCGGTGGATCAATGTCTGTAACCGGAACGCCATCTTGTGAGTATTGGTCCAATAGCCTGTCCCCATTATGGTACATGTGGATAAAATTATGTATTATAGCACACGCTACTGGAATCATAACTTGTTTGGTCATGGGGTA
>NW_010362482.1:1540745-1541629 GCF_000414095.1 Morus notabilis
CTCCCTGTTAGTTTGGTTCTGACATAATATAGTTAGGAATATAAATAATTGCTCATCAACATTTAGGTGGACAGTTGGTTGCAGTAAGCCCCTTTCCTCAAGGATAAAACTTAGTCGCAAGAACGCATCACTACTCATACGGACTTTGTCATACATCACTGTTGGACTACGTTCCAAATAATACTGCACCCTAAGTGCACCGCCCCAACCAGAAGTGTGCCTTCGGCGAGAAGGTTCTCTGTATATAAATCCAACACATAGCGTAGTCGCCGCAGCGACAACTTGCATGAAAAAATTATCATCACTGTCGTAGTCCGATTCATTAGAACCCAACGGATTAGAATTCCCACCTATATCCATCCCTGTCAAATTTTCAGAATAATGAAGCATAAAGTTATAAAAATGCAAATCGTATGTGTAAAGTTAAAAAGTGCATATTAAACATACTCTTGCATAAATAATTGCATAAATAAGCTTGCATTAAGTAACAAATCCTCAACCAAATGTGCCGCAATCTAATAAGAATTACTCAATTAGTACTAAAAACGAAAAACAATAAAGGAATTCGAACCATAAAAAATAACATGTTCAATGAAGTCTCTAGAACGGTGGTAACAAATAAAACGAATCAAATAACAGTATCACATATGCGAAGAACCATCCCCTCCACGTGGCATTGTGTAGTTGGGTCTCGAGAACGGTGGCATGAATGGTTGAAATGGGGAAGTGGGCTGGCCGAATGTGTTGCCGTGTGCAGGGGTCGCTTGCGTGTTTGGCTGAAAGTACGAGGCCGTAGGCATTTGTTGTGGCGGCGGAGGAGCAACTTGTTGTCCGGTACACTGCTCCATAGTCTGCTGAATCCACACAAACCGAATGGGGTCTGG
>NW_010362482.1:1541741-1542450 GCF_000414095.1 Morus notabilis
TGAGCCGACATGTTCGCAGATGCACTTACACCGCGCGACCGACTGCTTGTTTCTATCGAATTCACGAGGCGATCCACGGCACGCTCCATATAGCTAGGCGACGCTCTACGAGAGCTACGACTTGACCGTCGACGTACTACTCGCGGTGGTGAGTGTGCATGTTGTCTGCGGCTTTCTCTATGCATGCCATGTTTTCTATCTGTAGGCGGAACATCGTCACCATCGTTGAAACTAGTTGTTCCTCACTCAGTTGGGCTGCCGGACCTATGTTGTGGTGGAGCATCATCTTGACCATACTCAAAGGCCCCATTTGCCCGAGTATTGGCAAACGCGCAATAATATAGATCGTAATCCAACAAGGGCTTCTTCCTCGCCTTTTCAACCTCGGGATGGATCTGTAAATGGAGCAACAAATATTAATACAACAGGTGTCACATTTCTGTAAATGACATATACTATTAGAAACTTACACTGATAAATTGCTGCCAATACTCGTCAGTGCAAGTGGGTTTCTTTTGAATCGGATCCCATCCAAGTCCGGTGGCAGTGCGAAGTAGAAACTCAGCATCAAACGTTTTCTTCAGTCTACTGGCTTTTTGTTTGACTTTGTCCCAAGTTAGGGGAACGGTAAAATGCTCACTTAGCTCCGCCGCCCATTGTGTGTATTTATCTCGGTGAGGGGTGGTACCTACAGAGTTCAATAAATTGA